>NC_041401.2:21075768-21093268 GCF_900747795.2 Erpetoichthys calabaricus | reverse complement strand
CGTTCCAAACCTCTGGTTGTAAACCGATTTGAACCGAAGCAATTTCCCCCATAGGATTGCATGTAAATACAATTAATCCATTCCAGACCATACGAACTGTATGTAAATATATTTTTTTAAAGATTTTTAAGCACAAATATAGTTAATTATTACACCATAGAATGCACAGTGTAATAGTAAAAACATTGAATAACACTGACATAAACACCCAGGCTCCCTGCTCAGCTGCATGGCATATGCAGTGCATGTGCAGGCTCTCTCTCTCAGCAGCACGGGAGCCTCCTCTCTCTCTCAGCAGCACGGGAGCCCCCTCCCCCTCTCTCAGCAGCACGCGAGCCTCCCCAGCCCCCCCCCCTCTCTCTCTCAGCAGCACGCGAGCCCCCCTCCCCCCTCTCTCAGCAGCACGGGAGCCTTCCCAGCCCCCCTGTCTCTCTCTCTCAGCAGCACGCGAGCCTCCCCAGCCCCCCCTCTCCCTCTCTCTCTCTCAGCAGCACACGAGCCCCCTCCTCCTCCCTCAGCAGCACGCGAGCCTCCCTAGCCCCCCCCTCTCTCTCTGTCAGCAGCACGTGAGCCTCCCCAGCCCCCCCCCTCTCAGCAGCACGTGAGCCTCCCCAGCCCCCCTCCCTCTCTCTCTCAGCAGCACGCGAGCCTCCCCAGCCCCCCCTCTCTTTCTCAGCAGCACGCGAGCCCCCTCCCCCTCTGTCTCTCAGAAGCACATGAGCCTTCTCTCTCTCAGCAGCACGCGAGCCCCCACCCCCTCTGTCTCTCTGCTTCGGGCATTTCTCCCCTGTGTAGTATGTGAGCGAGTGAGGAGAGAGAGAGAGAGCAAGCCAGTACGTTACAGTGAGCGAGAGCAGGCTCGAAGGCAATGTGTTCCTGTGGTATAGCGGGTCCATAGCTCCCCTTCAAAAGGCCATTTTTAATCAGGCGACTGACAGTAGTGGAGTCAGGCACAGAGAAGGTCAGCTGCAGAGAGAGCGTCTCGACTGTTGCAGGGCCTGAAGCAGGTGAGACGCTAATGAAAAAGAGGCACAGGGCTTATTGGCTTTTAAAGACTGCTTCCTCTGTCTCTCTCTGGCGTTGCCTCTCTGTGTGTGTGTGTGTGTGTGTGTGTGTGTGCGCCCCTCTGTCTCTCTGGCGCTGCCTGTGTGTGCGCGGCTCTCTCTATCGCGCTGCCTGTGTGTGCCTCTGTCTCTCTCTGGCGCTGCCTCTGTGTGAACCAAGGTTCCACTGAGGTTGACTAATGAAAGTCAACGTGGCTCAAAGCTGCAAGTGTACTGTGGCACAGACAAACAGAAATGACGGCATGTTTCCCTTGGCATCGCGTCCGAGTTGGTGGGCGTGGCTCTGTGATTCTTTCGTCGTATCCAATGGTCTAAGAGTTGGTGGGCGTGGCTCCTTCCTGCGTGCACCATTGGCGTCTTACTTGTCGGCGGTTTAGTGAATCCACGCCCCTTCCGGCGTGCTTTCCATGGTCGGCTACTTGTCTCCTGGCTTAGTGAATTATATATATATATATATATATATATATATATATATATATATATATATATATATATACATATACACATCCACATATATATATGCAGTACATATGTCAACATATATATACACATACATACACACACACATATACATATATACATATACACATACAGTGGTGTGAAAAACTATTTGCCCCCTTCCTGATTTCTTATTCTTTTGCATGTTTGTCACACAAAATGTTTCTGATCATCAAACACATTTAAGCATTAGTCAAATATAACACAAGTAAACACAAAATGCAGTTTGTAAATGGTGGTTTTGATTATTTAGGGAGAAAAAAAAATCCAAACCTACATGGCCCTGTGTGAAAAAGTAATTGCCCCCTGAACCTAATAACTGGTTGGGCCACCCTTAGCAGCAATAACTGCAATCAAGCGTTTGCGATAACTTGCAATGAGTCTTTTACAGCGCTCTGGAGGAATTTTGGCCCACTCATCTTTGCAAAATTGTTGTAATTCAGCTTTATTTGAGGGTTTTCTAGCATGAACCGCCTTTTTAAGGTCATGCCATAGCATCTCAATTGGATTCAGGTCAGGACTTTGACTAGGCCACTCCAAAGTCTTCATTTTGTTTTTCTTCAGCCATTCAGAGGTGGATTTGCTGGTGTGTTTTGGGTCATTGTCCTGTTGCAGCACCCAAGATCGCTTCAGCTTGAGTTGACAAACAGATGGCCGGACATTCTCCTTCAGGATTTTTTGGTAGACAGTAGAATTCATGGTTCCATCTATCACAGCAAGCCTTCCAGGTCCTGAAGCAGCAAAACAACCCCAGACCATCACACTACCACCACCATATTTTACTGTTGGTATGATGTTCTTTTTCTGAAATGCTGTGTTCCTTTTACGCCAGATGTAACGGGACATTTGCCTTCCAAAAAGTTCAACTTTTGACTCATCAGTCCACAAGGTATTTTCCCAAATGTCTTGGCAATCATTGAGATGTTTCTTAGCAAAATTGAGACGAGCCCTAATGTTCTTTTTGCTTAACAGTGGTTTGCATCTTGGAAATCTGCCATGCAGGCCGTTTTTGCCCAGTCTCTTTCTTATGGTGGAGTCGTAAACACTGACCTTAATTGAGGCAAGTGAGGCCTGCAGTTCTTTAGACGTTGTCCTGGGGTCTTTTGTGACCTCTCGGATGAGTCGTCTCTGCGCTCTTGGGGTAATTTTGGTCGGCCGGCCACTCCTGGGAAGGTTCACCACTGTTCCATGTTTTTGCCATTTGTGGATAATGGCTCTCACTGTGGTTCGCTGGAGTCCCAAAGCTTTAGAAATGGCTTTATAACCTTTACCAGACTGATAGATCTCAATTACTTCTGTTCTCATTTGTTCCTGAATTTCTTTGGATCTTGGCATGATGTCTAGCTTTTGAGGTGCTTTTGGTCTACTTCTCTGTGTCAGGCAGCTCCTATTTAAGTGATTTCTTGATTGAAACAGGTGTGGCAGTAATCAGGCCTGGGGGTGGCTACGGAAATTGAACTCAGGTGTGATACACCACAGTTAGGTTATTTTTTAACAAGGGGGCAATTACTTTTTCACACAGGGCCATGTAGGTTTGGATTTTTTTTCTCCCTAAATAATAAAAACCATCATTGAAAAACTGCATTTTGTGTTTACTTGTGTTATATTTGACTAATGGTTAAATGTGTTTGATGATCAGAAACATTTTGTGTGACAAACATGCAAAAGAATAAGAAATCAGGAAGGGGGCAAATAGTTTTTCACACCACTGTACATATATATATATATCTACATATATATATACATATATATTTATATATATATATATATATCTACATATTTATATATATATATATATATACATATATATATATATATATATATATGTACATATCTACATATATATATATATATATATCTACATATCTACATATATATATATATATATATATATATATATATATATATATATATATATATACACATATCTGGGCGGCACGGTGGCGCAGTGGGTAGCGCTGCTGCCTCGCAGTCGGAAGACCTGGGGACCTGGGTTCGCTTCCCGAGTCCTCCCTGCGTGGAGTTTGCATGTTCTCCCTGTGTCTGCATGGGTTTCCTCCCACAGTCCAAAGACATGCAGGTTAGGTGGATTGGCAATTCTAAATTGGCCCTAGTGTGTGCTTTGTGTGTTTGTGTGTGTCCTGCGGTGGGTTGGCACCCTGCCCGGGATTGGTTCCTGCCTTGTGCTCTGTGTTGGCTGGGATTGGCTCCAGCAGACCCCCGTGACCCTGTGTTCGGACTCAGCGGGTTGGAAAATGGATGGATGGATATACATATCTACATATATACATATATACAGTATATATATATATATATATATATATATATATATATATATATATATATATATATATATATATATCTACATATATATATATATATATATATATATATATACACATATCTACATATATATATATATATATATATATATATATATATATATATATACACATATCTACATACATATATATATATATATACACATATCTACATATATATATGAAAATACCCACGCTTCGCAGTGGCGAAGTACTGCTTTAAAATTTTTATTAAGAAGAAAAGTAAACCTTTTTAAACTGAGGGAAAATGAATCAATAATTATTTGTTAAGGATCTCTTTGTATATCACGTTGTCAGTTCGCCCCTCTGCTTGTAATATGACCAAGCTGTGTGCTGAGCTTACTCTTGAGCATGCAACGTACAGTTTACTATGTGAAAATCAGTCTTGCCTCAAATCAATGCCAACCTTTTGTAGGGTCTGTCCGTGAGACTTATTAATTGTCATTGCGAAGCAGAGCCTTAGTGGAATTTGGAGGCGTTTGAATTGAAATGGGAGATCAGAGGGTATAACGGGGATGCGAGGAATAAAAACTCTCTCCCCTGAGCCACCGCCAGTAAAAATAGTTGGCTCAATGAGGTTCTTTTGGAGACACGTGACCTGAAGTCTCGTGCCGTCACAAAGTTTCAGTGGCTGTACGCAAATCCACAATCAGTTTCATATTGTTTTCGTACCTTATCAATTGTGTAATGTGTTTTTTGAACAGGTTTGATTCATCGAAGTGATCACTCCTGCTGCGTTCACTCACTTCACGTGAGCCGCTGTCTTGTGTGATATTGCGATGTCCACGGGTTTATTTAATGACCCGGCAGTTAAAAGTTTCTCGCTACAGCAATTTTAACTCTATTACAAAGTGATCCAAACTGTCGTTTATACCTCGTGTCTTCTCATTAAACTTGTATCTCGTGAATATGGCATTGCAAATGGCAGCGGGTCAGTTCACGTGCTTACGTGGGAGGCATGATGACGCGATATATTTTGATATATATCAAAATACCCGCGCTTCGCAGCGGCGAAGTACTGCTTTAAAAATTTTATTAAGAAGAAAAGTAAACCTTTTTAAACTGAGGAAAATGAACCAGTTGTAATATGACCAAGCTGTGTGCTGAGTTTACTCTTGAGCATGAAATCTAACGTGGTTTGTGCCCTTCAGAATGAAAACAGTTTGCATTTACCTCTTTAATAAAAGGCGAGCTTTTAAGCCTGAGAAATCACCCCGTAAATGCACACGTTTAATTGCACATGTGTTAATATGTATGCTTACACAGTATTAAAAGACACTCAAAAATTAACGTCATTTACTTTCGTTCCCGCGTTTGACTCGTGCTGTAACTCTCTTCCTTGTTTTTAGTTCACGTGATTACGTAGGAGGCGTGATGACGTGATACGTGACTCCGCCTCCTCCATTAGAGTATATGGACAAAAAACAGATTCCATTTATGACCATTGTGCGTAGAATTTCGAAATTAAACCTGCCTAATTTTTGTAAGTAAGCTGTAAGGAATGAGCCTGCCAAATTTCAGCCTTCTACCTACACGGGAAGTTGGAGAATTAGTGATGAGTGAGTCAGTCAGTCAGTCAGTCAGTCAGTGAGTCAGTCAGTGAGGGCTTTGCCTTTTATTAGTATAGATTCTCAACATTTTAGCTGAGGGCAGATGCAAAGACTAAAACTGTTTAATTTAACTATAGTGCAAATTTTGAACAAGTGTGGCAAAGTCTCAAAGGGATAAACTGGGATAAGTTTTTAGCTGTGGAGATGGTCAAGCAGCAGTGGAACAGTTTTAAAAATGCTTTACATATAAATCAGCCCTGGGTCATCCAAAAATTTGGAATTAGTAAGACATTTTTAAAAAAACTCTGAAGTGGGTAAATAAGCAGATAAAAAAGAACCGACAATGGAATAAAACAGTTGTACAAGGCATATAATGCAAATAACTATAGCTATAGTATAACTATAGCTAAAAACTTATCCCAGTTTATCCCTTTGAAACTCTACCACATTTGTTCAAAATTTGCACTCCAGTTAAACTTAACAGTTTTGGTCTTTGCATCTGCGCTCTGCTAAAAGTTGAGAATTGTATTACATTATGATCACATGACCCTAGTGGATCAATCACCTCTACATCCTCAATTCTATCCTGATTATTACAAAATACCAAATCAAGACAGGCATCACCCCGTGTTGGTGCTTTAACACTCTGTGTTAAAAAACAGTCACTGATTACATCTGAAAACTCTTGTTGTTGTACTCCACTATTTGTAAGGTTAGTCCAGGTAATATTTGGGTAATTCAGTTTCCACATGATTATAATATACCTCTTGCGGAAGCTGGCCCAGACACAGACAGGTGGATACCGAAGGTTCAACCACCAACACACGTTTATTTATATTTTATCCTATTTACAGTGCACACAACCCAGTACTCCCATACCAAATCACCCTTCAAATCCTGCTCTACAATGCCTCTCTCTCTTCTGGTCCGCCTCCACTCCTCTCCTCTGAGCTCCATCCTCTTCCACCCGACTCATGCCATCGAACGGAGGGAGGCAGTCCCTTTTATATTCACCAGGACGTGCTCCAGGTGCCTCCCAATGAACTTCTGCCGATACTCCCTGGTGTGGCGGAAGTGCCGGCTGTGCACCCGGAAGCACTCTGGGTGTCCCTGGTCTTCGTCCCCCCAGCACTTCTGGTGTGGTGGAAGTGCTGAGGACCAGAGCTCTTCAGGCATTTGGGCACCTGTGGTGGTGACCACGGGCCCCTATAGGGTTGAGCTTCCAATGTTCCTTTCTTGTGGTCCCCAAAGCCACCAGGGTGGTCGCCCCCTCGTGGTTCAGAGGAGGCATAGTCCCTCCTTCGGTCCTTCTGGGTGTCCCGGATGGGTACCGCCCCAGCTGCTCACCACACTCTATAAGCCTGAAGTGCTTTCTGTAGAAAAGCAGTTGGGACCAGAGGTACTTGTGGGTTGGGACTTAAAAGGAAGCTCCCCACTTCACCCTGGGATTTGGATTCTGGAGAGGAGACGGACAACACTCACCTGGGAGGAGTGGAGGAGAGAAAGAGAGAGAAGAAGAGTTGTGTTGAGTGAAAAGACGTTTTGTTAAAGGTACACTGTCCAATAAAGAATACTTGTGTTTAACCAGGGTACTTGTGACTGTGGACTTGTGTTTGGGGCTTTTTTTGTGCCCCCTAGTGGTCTTATTTTTCATCATAGTACATTTTGCTAGCCACCAAGGTTGTCTAGAGGTATATGGATTTTATCCTGTCTTAAACTGCTCTGAGTAGGATACAATTTTTACAGCTTTCATGGTGATGTTGGCTAGTTGCGTATGTTGGTACTATACTGACAAAGCAGACAAAGAGATTTGTGGTTTGTTGAAATGAAAACAAATTCTTATTTCCATCCTTTGTTCAATGTCCTGTGTTTGTCTGAAATTTTCCGTTGGCCATTTTCTTCTCATTGTCACCAGAACCAGTGTAAACATTTTGTCTTGTTCGCACTGGGATATGCATAAAAGACAAGTTACATGACTGAGACTAAAAGGATGTGTGAAAGGCTAGTGCACCCCCTTTTGAAAAGAAAACAGTATGTGCTTGTTTTGGGCATGATTTAACAAAACATTCATATGCTTGAGTACACGTCTGACTACCAATGCCTGGAGGGAGTCACGAGAAGTGTTTTGGGGGCCACACATGGCCCGCAGGTCACTTGTTTAATAGCCTGGGCCTAACGTCACAAGATTAATGCAGTTTTTGATATTTCCACACAAGATAGAATGAAAGAAAGGAGCTGTCATAAAAAAGTGCTTAGAGCTATTCCTCAATATGGGAGATGATATGGTATAAAAAAATGAAATCTGATTGATTGATTGAGAAGCACGGTAGGTCTGTTTTCAAGTCTGGAATATATTTAGCTTCCCTGTGAGCCTGTGAGTTGCATGTTAAAAAAAGAGATATGATGCAAATTTGTATAAGAATATGTATTATTGTGCAGCTATAATGGAATATTAAAAAAATAATAATGGAAAGAAATCTTCCCATGGCAGAGCTTCCGATATGCTCTTTTGATGAGAACACCTAATTCTCAAAGGGCATGCATTATGTTAACATTAAAGACCTGGCATGTGCTGTTTTTATTATTAGGATTATTATAAAGAGAGCCTCACAGAGGATTTCATGTAGTGGTAAAACATTATGTCACCTCACTGGTAATGTGAATAGATCTCAAGGATGTGACAGAGTGGAGGGAAAAAGGAGTTGGTTAAATTAATTTAAAAAGCCTTACTTTTCTAGATATATATTTATGAATGCAGTTTGGCTGTGTTTGTGCATTAATAGAGCCGAAATAGCAATTTACATTGAGAAAGATGGCAAAAAAAGTATTGAACATAAAAGTGTGGGCTTTCAGACTGAGCGCTTTATTGCTTAAATATTTCATTGAAAAACATAGTGGTTCTGCCATTTGAATGGTTAGCCGTGCATTTTCACAGATTTCTTTTTAACCATAAAGTAAATAAAGAAAAACAAAGGTAAAGTAATTTGGTCAAATAAGCTTCTAAGAATGGTGTTGGCTTTGCTACCTTCCTGTCTAGGTTTAGATCCTGTGTGCCTGATGCTGCCAGGAAAGGCTCCCCACATGATTGAAGTAACTGGGTTTGATAATGTTTCACCTTATATAATGTAGATGCCACGTGGGTTGGATGGGCATCCCGGCCAGAAGAAAACCCAGAAGGAAAGACCAGAAATGGGTGGGCGGACAGCCAAATAAACAGAGAAGCGATCACTGGGTTTTTTTTTTATTCTCCCAGTATGCTAGAAGGCAGCAACCTAGGTTATCAGTGTCCTGTGGGAAGTCAGCAGGGCATGCCGGGAAATGTAGTCCGGCAGGGCCACAGGGTGCCACAAGAGGGCGTTGCAGGGAATCAAGCTCCCTACTGTGATGATGGACTTCCGTGTGACCCAGAAGTACTTCAATCGGACAATCACCCTGGCACCGGAAGTACTCCCGTGTCTGTAATAAAAGGGACCGCACTCCCTTATCCAGGCAAGTCGGAGCTGGGTGGAAGAGAGGCAACACTTGACTGGAGGAGGGCAGTGTGGTGGTGAGAGAGAGAGTTATTAGGGAGGAGAGGAAGACTTGCGGCATCTGAGAACCTTCCATTATGGGAAAAAGAGATAATAGAAAATGATTGGTAGTCCTGCAAGGCTGATAAAGCCTTTCTGTTGCTAAACAGGCCCCAAAGCACAAGAGTCTTATATTTAAGAATATAAAAGTCTGAAGTGATGAACTATGCTGGTTGGTAACTTGAATGGGTTAATTTTTTCTTTGTTTTTTTTTTGTATCTCCATACAGGTGCTGGTCATAAAATTAGAATATCATGACAAAGTTGATTTATTTCAGTAATTCCATTCAAAAAGTGAAACTTGTATATTAGATTCATTCATTACACACAGACTGATGTATTTCAAATGTTTATTTCTTTTAATGTTGATGATTATAACTGACAACTAATGAAAGTCCCAAATACAGTATCTCAGAAAATTAGAATATCAATTAAGACCAATGCAAAAAAAGGATTTTTAGAAATGTTGGCCAACTGAAAGGTATGAACATGAAAAGTATGAGCATGTACAGCACTCAATATTTAGTTGGGGCTCCTTTGCCCTGGATTACTGCAGCAATGCGGCGTGGCATGGAGTCGATCAGTCTGTGGCACTGCTCAGGTGTTATGAGAGCCCATGTTGCTCTGATAGTGGCCTTCAGCTCTTCTGAATTGTTGGGTCTGGCGTATTGCATCTTCCTCTTCACAATACCCCATAGATTTTCTATGGGGTTAAGGTCAGGTGAGTTTGCTGGCCAATCAAGAACAGGGATACCATGGTCCTTAAACCAGGTACTGGTAGCTTTGGCACTGTGTGCAGGTGCCAGGTCCCGTTGGAAAATTAAATCTGCATCTCCATAAAGTTCGTCAGCAGCAGGAAGAATGAAGTGCTCTAAAACTTCCTGGTAGACGGCTGCGTTGACCTTGGACCTCAGAAAACACAATGGACCAACACCAGCAGATGACATGGCACCCCAAACCATCACTGACTGTGGAAACTTTACACTGGACCTCATGCAACGTGGATTCTGTGCCTCTCCTCTCTTCCTCCAGACTCTGGGACCTTGATTTCCAAAGGAAATGCAAAATTTACTTTCATCAGAGAACATAACTTTGGATCACTCAGCAGCAGTCCAAAGGTGAGACGCTTCTGACGCTGTCTCTTGTTCAAGAGTGGCTTGACACAAGGAATGCGACAGCTGAAACCCATGTCTTGCATACGTCTGTGCGTGGTGGTTCTTGAAGCACTGACTCCAGCTGCAGTCCACTCTTTGTGAATCTCCCCCACATTTTTGAATGGGTTTTGTTTCCCAATCCTCTCCAGGGTGCGGTTATCCCTATTGCTTTTACACGTTTTTTCTACCACATCTTGTCCTTCCCTTCGCCTCTCTATTAATGTGCTTGGACACAGAGCTCTGTGAACAGCCAGCATCTTTAGCAATGACCTTTTGTGTCTTGCCCTCCTTGTGCAAGGTGTCAATGGTCGTCTTTTGGACAACTGTCAAGTCAGCAGTCTTCCCCATGATTGTGTAGCCTACAGAACTCGACTGAGAGAGCATTTAAAGGCTGTTGCAGGTGTTTGGAGTTAATTAGCTGATTAGAGTGTGGCACCAGGTGTCTTCAATATTGAACCTTTTCACAATATTCTAATTTTCCGAGATACTGAATTTGGGACTTTCATTAGTTGTCAGTTATAATAATAATAATAATAATTCTTTGCATTTATATAGCGCTTTTCTCACTACTCAAAGCGCTCAGCAATTGCAGGTTAAGGACCTTGCTGAAGGGCCCAACAGAGCAGAGTCCCTATTGGCATTTACGGGATTCGAACCGGCAACCTTCCGATTGCCAGTGCAGATCCCTAGCCTCAGAGCCACCACTCATCAACATTACAAGAAATAAACATTTGAAATACATCAGTCTATGTGTAATGAATGAATCTAATATACAAGTTTCACTTTTTGAATGGAATTACTGAAATAAATCAACTTTGTCATGATATTCTTATTTTATGACCAGCACCTGTATATATATATATATATATATATATATATATATATATATTTATATAACTATAGCTAAAAACTTATCCCAGTTTATCCCTTTGAAACTCTGCCACATTTGTTCAAAATTTGCACTCTAGTTAAACTTAGCAGTTTTGGTCTTTGTATCTGCGCTCTGCTAAAACGTTGAGAATTGTATTACATTATGATCACATGACCCTAGTGGGTCAATCACCTCTACATCCTCAATTCTATCCTGATTATTACAAAATACTAAATCTAGACAGGAATCACCCTGTGTTGGTGCTTTAACACTCTGTTGTTGCACTCCACTATTTGTAAGGTTAGTCCAGGTAATATTTGGGTAATTCAATTTCCACATGATTGTAATATACCTCTATAAGCCTGAAGTGCTTTCTGTAGAAAAGCAGTTGGGACCAGAGGTACTTCTGGGTTGGGACTTAAAAGGAAGCTCCCCACTTCACCCTGGGATTTGGATTCAGGAGGAGTGAAAGGGAGGAGTGGAGGAGAGAAAGAGAGAGAAGAAGAGTTGTGTTGAGTGAAAAAACATTTTGTTAAAGGTAACAAACTGTCCAATAAAGAATAATTGTGTTTAACCTGGGTACTTGTGACTGTGGACTTGTGTTTGGGGCTTTTTTGGTGCCCCCTAGTGGTCTTATTTTTCATCATAGTACATTTTGCTAGCCACCAAGGCTGTCTAGAGGGGAATGGATTTAATCCTGTCTTAAACTGCTCTGAGGAGGATACAATTTTTACAACTTTCATTGTGATGTTGGCTATTTGCGTATGTTGGTACTGTACTGACAAAGCAGACAAAGAGATTTGTGGTTTGTTGAAATGAAAACAAATTCTTATTTCCATGCTTTGTTCAATGTCCTGTGTTTGTCTGAAAATTTCCGTTGGCTATTTTCTTCTCGTTGTCACCAGAACCAGTGTAAACTTTTTGTCCTGTTCGCACTGGGGTATGCATAAAAGACACATGTTACATGACTGAGACTAAAAGGATGTGTGAAAGGCTGGTGCACCCCCTTTTGAAAAGAAAACAGTACGTGCTTGTTTTGGGCATGATTTAACAAAACATTCTTATGCTTTAGTACACTTTGTAACAAGGCACTATATAGCCGCCTGACCCGACACAGATGGACACAGAGGCACGTATAAAACCAATATAGACTTTTATTTTCTTCACCCGTGGGCACATGTCTTCCCCGTGACCCACAGGCAATACACAGTCCATAAGCACTCTTACAACACCGTTCTCCCTTTTACCACCACTCCTCCTCAAGCGTAGTCCTCCTCCTCCTCCCGACCCTGGCTCCTCGAGTGATGGTGGCTGGCCCTTTTTATAGTCCACCCGGAAGCGTTCGAGGTGCTTGACCACCTGGTCCTAATTGCACTTCCGGGTGGGGCTGAAGATTTGTCCAGCCAGGCTGTTGAAACCAGACAGCCCCCCCTAGCGACCACCCCGGGCCCCAACCAGGCTGTGGAGGACTCCATCTCCCATGGCGCCCTGTGGGAGGTTGGGGAATCACCGTCGGCCAGGGAAGCTGCCACCAAGCGTTCCGGGGGAGGTATTGGGCTGCCCATGGTTGCTCCCCCAGAACATAAGCAGCAGAGGCGTCCTAGCCGGGCATGGGACCCGACCATCCATCACAACTTCTTACTACCAATGCCTGGAGGGAGTCAAAAGTCTGAAGTGATGAACAATGTTGGTTGGCAACTTGAATGGGTTAACTTTTTTCTTTGTTCTTTTTTATCTCCAGCAAAAGTTCATCCCATACTATCTCAATACCCTCTACGTCTTCTGAGACATGCTTAGTTCTTGAAAAAGGAGCAAAAATAAGCTTCCACTAAATACTTTAGAATAATTTTATTAGATTTCATTGACATAAAAATTAGGCGCCCATTAATGCCATATACTTCTCCATAAAATAGGGCGGGAATGTTAGAGACACCAAGGCTTTGAAGCTTGTAAAGTTTTGATGTAGTACCCTGTCCCAAAGCAGTGTATCAAAGCTTGTATTGAAGCTTCCTTACCACGCAGCTGATGACATCTGAAGCTTTGGACGTCAGTGAAGTACCGGGAGTGGTGGTCTGACTGCTTCTGAGCTTTGTGCTTTCCCACTCAATTTTATAAAGAAAAGATATTGAATTAGGTTTGGAGTCCAGGAGTGTGCAACCTGTTATCTGACAATTAAAGAACAATAACATAACTCATTACGTCTGAAGCTATGCACGTCAGAGGTACCAGGAGTGGTCTGACTGATTCAAATTATTGCACTGTCCCACCTACTGTGAAAGGGGATGTGAAACTACAAGTCATATTTAATACAGAGAAGATAATGACTTGGGTATTGGGTCCAGGAATGTGCAACTTGGGAGACAGATGGGAAAAATATGAATATTTCACATTGCCTCAAAGTAAAGCCCCCCCCCCCTCCCCAAAAAAAACAAAACTGTGACATAATTATGAATCAGTGGTGGGTAATTATGCATTGTAGTAAGTGAATGCTGATGGCTTCTATGCTGTTTTACGTCACTATTGTGTCACCGCTGACAAGATGCATCAGCCTGGGTATGAGTCATCGAAAGTATAAGACCGCATCGTCCTGTCATGCAAATAAGCAACTTTAGTGCCAGCTGCAGGTGAGCCTAGAAAAAGAAAAAGTCTGTCAAAGCCATATAAGAATTCCAACTAGTGCAGCAACAGTGAGCCATCCTTCTAAGGATAACTAGCTTCCTGAAGAGTGATGGAAAGTGCAGACGAGCACTGGTGTGGAGCTGCAATATTCAAAATGGTGTAATGGCAACTAATTACATCTTTTATTTTATTGTAGGAAATTGTCACACAGGCTAACCTGTATATTTTGTGACTGCATGGCTATTATAAAACCAGAATGAACACAGAGAGTGTTCTTAGGCTTTTAGTGTACCTGTCTGATTGGCATTACAGTATGTAATCAGCACTGGCTTGTTTGAGAGCTTCCTCCGCTGGCTGTGTGAGTTTATAGCTGCTATGACTTCTGTAAACCACTAGTTGTCACTGTTTTTGAGGCTTCGGATCTTTTACCAGCACAATCAGGACAAATCAGAATCCTTTTTATTTGTCAGTACTTAATGTACAGGAATTAAACTTGGTAGCTTTGTGGCTGCTTATAACATAATACAACATTACATACAAATAACATAAGTTAAATAACAAACAGGTGGAGAATAGTGCAATTGTAAAGAGTTGTGCAAATGAAGATATGCAGGTGAGGTCCTGAGTGTACAATGTAATATGTCTGGCCATGCACATGTCCATATACTGTACGGACATACACACACACCTTCAAACAGTTTTAGTTTTATTTGACCTAAAATGTTTTGCCAGGGAGGAGTTTTTGGAAAAAGTGATGACCTAGTGAGACGAGTCAGAGGTGATACTTTTGACATGGTTTGTGACATTAGATGCACACAGGTCTGCAACAGATGGAAGTGCGCTGCCAATTATTTTCTCAGCAGATCTCATAACAGGCTGACATTTTTAGAGTGGAACCTTGCTGAACCAAATCAGACAACAATGTAGAATGTGATCGTGCTATATAAATAAAATGTATTATTATTATTATCTGCTCTCTATATGTAAAATCCTGAGCCGAAAAGTGCAACGATTTTGTACAACATTTTTATGTGACTTTTTATGTCACATTTTTTGTCACGCTTCAAATCGTGCTTATTTTAAAACCTGCTTATATACAATACAATACAATACAATACAATACAGTTTATTTTTGTATATCCCAAAATCACACAGGAAGTGCCGCAATGGGCTTTAACAGGCCCTGCCTCTTGACAGCCCCCCAGCCTTGACTCTCTAAGAAGACAGTCTGTACAGTTAATCAGCAGCTCTAGTCAGGATATGCTAAACTGAAGTAGTGAGTCTTCAGCCGGGATTTAAAAGCTGAGACTGAAGGGGCATCTCTTATAGTAGCAGGCAGACCATTCCACAGTTTAGGGGCCCTGTAACTAAAAGCTCGACCTCCCACTGTTATTTTATTAATCCTTGGAATCATAAGCAGACCGGCATCTTGAGATCTTAATGTGCGCTCTGGTTTGTAAGTCATGATAAGTTCAGACAAGTAAGCCGGACCTCGACCATTTAATGCTTTATATGTTAAAAGAAGGATTTTGAAATCCGCCCTAAACTTAACCGGGAGCCAGTGTAAGGATTTAAGAACTGGAGTTATGTGTTAGTATTTTCTTGTTCTTGTAATAATTCTCGCAGCCGCATTTTGGATTAACTGGAGGCTGTATAAAGAACAGTTTGAACATCCAGTGAACACCGCATTGCAGTAGTCAATCGTACTAGAGATAAATGCATGAATTAGTTTCTCAGAATCCTGTTTATTTAAAAAGTGCCTTAATTTCCTAATATTTTTAAGATGGAAGAAACATGTTTTGGACAACTTTGTAATATGCGCTTTAAATGACATGCTAGAGTCAAAGATAACTCCTAGATTGCGGGCTGATTCAGTAAAATTGACTGGGATTCCCACTGAGTTAAATGATGACAAAATATTAGGGCCAATTTGGAATCGCCAATGCACCTAACCTACATGTCTTTGGACTGTGGGAGGAAACCCACGCAGACACGGAGAGAACATGCAAACTCCATGCAGGGAGGACCCGGGAAGTGAACCCGGGTCTCCTAACTGCGAGGCAGCAGCGCTACCACTGTGCCACCGTGCCGCCCTATATTGTTAGATTTTCAGATTCTTATTCCGTTTTTTAAGTTATAAGCTAAAAAATATCAAGAACTCATGTCCCGCGAGATGAGACTTTGTGCCAAGAGATTTAACCACGCCCGGGGCCGGAAATAAAAGGCAAAGAGTAGGACAGCTGCTTTACAGGCTTTGTCGTACATGGCTGGGGGTCAGACCCGGCCGGGACGCCTGGAGGGACCGAGAGGTGGCATATTTGTCCTCTGGGTCATGAGGGGGCAACCTCCCTGGAGCAGAAGAGGGCCACGGAAGGGGAGCAGGGAGGCTCAAGTCCATGGAGGCCTGTATCCACTGCCAGGGGACGCCCCGAACCTCATGGAGCCCGGGACTTATTTACTTCCGCCACACCCATGGAGGACGATCCTTCCAGGGTCACCCAGAGTGCTTCCGGGTCCTCTCCTGACACTTCTGCCACACCAGGAAGTGACGTCAGGTAGAGCACCTGGAGCTCATCCAGGTGAGGATAAATGGGGCTGCCTCCCTCCTATCAATGAGTTGGAGTTGGGAGCAGGACGAGGACGAGGACGAGGACGAGGACGAAGACGAAGACGAAGACGAAGCTCCTGGAGAGAGGACAGGTGGCCCAGGGATGAGGAGAGAGAAGGCCCAAGAGAAGGGTGACTGGGGATAGAGGCACTGTGTTGTTGTGCGGGACAGTGAGTTGTGTTGTGGAGAAGAAAATAAAGAAGAGATTTGTATAAAGATGTGGTCTCCGGGCAAATATCACAGCTTTTAAACATTCGAAGCGGTGCATGAGATGCAGATCACACGGCATGGCAGAAGCAAAGATCGAGCAAAGAGGAGGTAAAAAAAATCTTTGTGTTTCCCATTGTATCACCGTTTAAGAGGAGGTTTCAGAGGAGCGACCATGTTTCCTTGGGGTGCGTTCAGTCCCCCTCTTCACAACTGGGGGGGGGGGGGGGGGTGAACCCCCTATTTATTATTATTATTATTATTATTATTACACTTTCAATTATGTCTTTGTAAAATTGCACTAGGATTGGTTAGGAAATATTTAATTTTTTTAGCTGGAGTAAAAAGTACAGTTGCTGCTGAGCTTTTTTAGTAATGGAAGTTGTGTTAATGTCTAAGATGAGCCTGTGATAGTTGTACCCATAATGTTGAAGGATTCCATCCTATTGACAGTAGAATCAGTCATTTCCAGTGGGAAAGGTTGTAACTGCCGTTTGCTGAAGTCATTTACCATTTTTACCATCTTGGGAATATTGGGCACCAGGTTATTGTTTGCATACCATAATCCCAGAGGAGTCATCTCATGTAAGTCCAAGAATGGTGGCATCCTCAGCAAACTTAATGATTTTTATTGAAGGGTCAAAGGACATACAGTCAATGGTGTACAGGGAACATAGAAGGGGTGGGGTCGGGGGAGTACACAGCCTTGAAAAGCACCTATGATAATGTAGAGGCAGTCTGAGAAATGGGACCCCATTTGAACATATTATTTCTGGCTTCTCAGAAAACTGTAAATCCATTTAAAACTGGGGGCATTCAGTTCAGTTTGTAGAACTTTAGTTAACAACACTTCAGGGACAGTGGTGTGAAATGCTGAACTGAAGTCTACAAACCCTAAGTTCTTTACAGTCCAGATACTTTGGCACAAAGTGAAGGCCCATGTTAATGGTATTGTCTATAAATCAATTCGCTCAATATGCAAACCAAGGGTCAAGATGAGCCGCAGTAACAGACTTAAT
>NC_041401.2:19968268-20078268 GCF_900747795.2 Erpetoichthys calabaricus | reverse complement strand
TTCCCTGTCTTTTGTATTTTCACACTCGTTTGGACCCTTTGGCCGGTCCCTAAGCATGTATGTATGTACAGTATATGTGTATATATATAATATACAGTACATCCCCCAAAATTCGTGGGGGTTTCGTTCCTAGAGCACCCGGAAATTGTGAAAAAACGCGACTTTTGGATGTGGTTAAAAAATGCCTTTTAAATGCCTACTTTTATAGTTTAAACCCTAAATACAGTATGCCCCAAAGCACTTTAATTTCTTGGCAAACTCAGCTTAACACATTACCTAAAAAATTACCTTAATTTATTACCTAAAAACAGAATGTAAAGGTAAACCTGTATATTGTACAGTACTGTACTGCTATGTCTCCCGCGGTGCTAGAATGTAAAATACCAATGTTACCACTATACGTACTATAATTCATGCAAGAGTGTTTTCTTTGGTATGCGCTGTCATTTTCTTTATTATAAGTAGAATAAATACATAATTTCATTTAATTAAAATACAGTAAAATGTACGGGTACTCACCAATGATGAATGATATTGATGATGATGATGATGAAGTAGCTGTGCAGTACGATGCAGAGGTTTTCAAACTCCTCGGGTGGTGCCTCTTTTTCGGGCGCTTCAGGAGTCGTCGTATCTTTGGAAGGGTCGTCTTCTGGTGGGGTTTCATGCTGGCTTTTATTTATAGGTTTCAGGAACATTGTGATGTGAAGTTGACTCATTGTCTTCTGTAGCGAACTGCTGCTACAATTTCCGTGCTTTCTCCCGGATAATGTTACCGTCCAAGGGGATGTTGTTCTTCCTGCAGTCGGTAATCCACAATGCCAAGGCAGATTTCATCCTGACGATATTTTTATTCCTTATGGTCGTTACCTTTTTGTTACTATCACAGAAACTTAGATACGGTACTCCAGATCAATGCTTCGTTCTTCTTTATGTAGCGTGCGGTGCTTTCATTAATGCCATAGTGGTGCGCTACGGCAGCATAACTTTTTAGTTCCAGAGTGTTTTAAACTTCTTCTAGTGCTTGGGCTCAGTGCTAGAAGCCTTAGAAGGTGCAGGGCGTTTCAGAAATATCTTTTGTGTTTTAAGAATAACAAAATGAATACAATAACAAAATGGAAAACACGAGGACACTCGGCTGGAGACGTGTCACAGGGCAGCAGTCAATCAGCAACAAGGAGAAATGAATAACACTCTTGGATTGTCTACTTTCACCATCCCAAACCGCGTGTCCCTCAGCAGTGGTAAACCCACTTAGCTGGAGACACGTCACAGGGCAGCAGTCAGTCAGCAGCAAGGAGAAATAAATAACGCTCTCGGATTGGCTACTTTCACCATCCCAAACCACGTTTCCCTCAGCGGTTGCTTCCTGTTCTCTCTACAGCACAGTATCGCCACGAAAAAAGCCATAAAAAGTTACGGAGGATATTTGCGCTTCCCGCTAACAATTAATAGTTAGGTTCTAAGGAAAAATCCGTGAACGACTGAGTCCGCGAACCCTGAACTGCAGCTTCGCGGGGTTCTACTATATATGCATTAATACTGAGTACAAGTCAGAGTACAGGAAGGTTGTGAAGCACTTTTTCTTATGATGTAGGGACAACAACCTGCAACTCCTCATCAGTAAGACAAAAGAGCTGATAGTGTACTTTAGGCATGCCAAGTAGTCTTTAAAAATTGTCACCATCAGGGGGAGGAGGTGGCAGTGGTGCAGAGCTACAAGTACCTAGGGGGCCATATAAACAACAAACTGGTCTGGTTTGACAACACAGTGGCCTTGTATAAGAAGGGCCAGAGCAGACTGTACCTGGACACACTTGAAGCTGTTGTAGAAAAGAGAAATGGAAAAGTGGAAAAATTGAATGCCACTATGAAAAATACCCCCCATCCCCTGCAGGAGGCGCTGTCTTGGAGCACCTTTAGACACAGGCTTAGCACCATGGAGTTCTAAGAAGCACCTCTGGGGGGTCTTTTTTGCCCACTGCTATAGGTCATTTCAATGCTTTCTCTCAGGACACTCATTAAGTTGAAATAATGAATTATTATTATTATTATTATATCTGAACAATATTCATTTTGTTTGTTTGTTTGTATTTAGATATCGATTGATTGATTTGTTGTTTTTGTCCTGTGAGTCTGTACCCCTGTTTTTATGTTTCTTGCTGGCTGTATGCATGTAAATTTCCCCTTGGGATTAATAAACTTTATCTATTCTAATCTAATTTGCATGATATTTTAAAATTCAAAGTGAGTTAATGTACAAAGCGGCCCTGTCATAATACTAGTGTCAGTTCCATTAAATCCTGCAAAAGCATTATTTTTTAAATGCAGCTTAGGCGTTTTGTGTTAAATGTATTGCAAATTCAGTTCAGATGGTGAAGCCAAGGGACATGTCTAGATAAATCATTGTTATAAGCTGCCACTCTGCACATTTTCATGATGTGCTTTTTGACTAATTTTAGTATTTGAGTATTCTGTAATGACTATCAGACTGAGATTTTGTTAATTTAGCTTAATTTCACTTTTGCAACCTCCTTTACCCCTTCTCTTTCAACATTAAAAGCCACAATTTTTTTAATCTGTCTGTCCGGTTTGAGTGTTAGAATACAAAGTTAAACAAGATGCAGTGCTTAAAATGTCTGTTAATGTGAATTTAGTGAGCTGGAGATGAACTAATCACCAAAAGGCATAAAGTTAATAATGACACATTTCTTTAATATTTTGAGCAAGATTTATTTCTATCACTTAAGGTACAAAATACCAAAAAATGAAAAGGGCTTGAAGCTAAAGCTCAGCTAAAGTTTGGGCACCCGACATGATCTGTACTTGGTAACCTGCTTTGGCAAGTATCACAGCTTGTAAATGTTTTTTTGCCACCAGCCAAGAGTCTAAGTTCTTACTTGGGGTGTTTTCAGCCATTTATCCATGCAAAAAACTTTTTTAATTCTGCAAAATGCTTAGGCCATCTTGCATGCGCTGTTCTATCCACTTGATAATTAATGATGTTTTTGGGGTTAAGGGTGGAGGGACTGTAAGGGCCATGGCAAACCCATCTTGTGCCTCTTGAGGTATTCCATTATAGACTTAAATATAATTTTTTTTATTATTATTATTATTATTATTCAATGGCATTTGTAGTTTCTTATCAGCCCTCTAATTAAAGTGCTGCTCAAATGTTAATGTGCATGCACTTATAGTGTTGTTAAAATATACTTCTACTATATTTATACAGGTGTGGTTTTTAATTTATTTTTTTCAGTGTACTAGCTAGACATTCTTAATTTTTGGTGTAATTAAATACAGATTACAATTTTAATCATTCAGTACTTGCTTTTTACCAAAAGCTACGCTGTATGACACATACACAAATAATAAACACAGTGCAAACGCTTAAAAAAAGCTGTGAAATTTCAAATGTTCATAAGGTGTTTATCAAGAAAATTTGAGGCAATCATGCTTAACAAGTTTACAAGTAAAATAGACATTTTGGTTTAACAGTAAAATATTTCTATTGTTTACTAAGTAATTTGTTTTTGTTTTTTTTTCTACTTGAAAATACTTGATGCTGTACTTAACACAAGCTCACTCGATTCCAAACTGAATGGAGCAATGTCCATCTTAATTAAATGACAAAATAAAAAGGTCTGAATTCATTAAAATTCATTCATAGCATTTGCCAAATTGCACAGGATGACTCCTCCAGTTCCCTTTGTTCTATTTATTACTCCACTTTCTTTAATGTAAGGGCTAATATTCGTCTTCTCTCACTCTGGTAAAGCCTGTCTTGTTGGAAGTTTGCAGAAGAAAAAAAATCTGCAATCTCCTTAAACCTTAGAAAGCAGAGGCTGACACACAATTGCTTTTTGTCACATCTGATAAACATTCACTTTATTTTGAAAATCAGCCTATTTTCATCAACATTTAGGAACATTTAGCTGGCAAATAACACTGAAAGAAAAATAATTTAATGGTTGTTTTTTTAAACAACTTCCACCCCTTCTTTAAAGTTACCTCTTGTAATAAACTTCTTAATTGCAAATCCATATTTTCAGAATCCCTAAACAAACGGTGTTCTTGTGGTGTTTTCAACATGCCTTACACAAGTGATCAAATGTTTTCGTTGATTATGCCTAAATAAGCCATTGAATAGGACAGATCTTAACTACTATTATCACTCTTAATTGGAGTTTGCACCCAAGTTCTTGTGCCATTCAAATACATACCATCTGCTTTTACTGCATTTGTTGATTTTTATTTGTGACTTGGTTTCAAAAATCCCAGTGAGCACCAGAAGTTCAGAATTCACCAATTAATTGTAAGCAATGAAGTAGGCTGTTTTAACAGGCTCATAAACTGTGTCTGTTTATTTCAAAGGAAGAAATCAAGGAATCAAAAAATATCTTTTCTAGGCACAACATTAGAGACTTCCGTCCCCAACATAGTTTTCATCTTGCTCCATGCCATTGCTATAAGTGAACACTTTGGAACTGAGTGTTTTTGTTTGTTTTTGTTTTACTTTGTACCATTTGTTTCGAAATGTAAAAATTTCTTTTACAGCATTCTTCTTTCATGTTATCTGTACCCAGAACAAGGCTCAATATGGTGCTTAAAGAAATACGTAAGACATGCTGGAGAATTATTTTTGGATATCAAAAATTTCTTCCATTTGTATCCTTCCACATACACCATCCTTATTTAGTGTTTTTCTTATGGTAAAGGCATAAACACAGAGGTTAGGCAATCTGTAGATTATTAACCATTACCCATAGTGTTTTTGTGATGACTAGCCTTTTTCTTGAATTGACTCTTGGTAGATGAACACTACAGGACAAAGCTAACAAATGAGTGAATTTTTGGCATGGAGAAAAAAGTTCGATTCTGGCAGTATGCTGGCTTAGGGTGGAGGACTGGCAGGGAGAGGCAGGGTTTTTGGCAGACACGCCAGCCTTCCACTTTAGCCCCACAAGGCTCGGTAATGATCACTTATGGAAACCTTTACTTCCTCTAGTTCTTGATCATTTTCTAGGCACTCCACTGGAGGCCGCAAGCAACCACAGCAGAGCTGATCCAAAGACCTCACAAAACTATCCAATCCATACTAGTGATGATCTATATGTACAAAGGGCAGGAAGGTAATCGGTTTGAGTTTATTACCCATACCATACCATGTGACTTCAACGGCTTAGCCAAGCCTCTCGGCGTCAGGTAAATGAACATCGATCCATTCAGTGTAGTCCACATGCACCCCCACATATCTAAATGCAATCACAGACCTGTTATTGCTTAATGTCATTTGCAAAATAGACCACTCTGATTTTGTTTTTTACAGCACATGGCCACATTTACAACCCCTTGATGTTCATCCCTGCCCCACCCCACAGCCCACAGCAAGGACCCAATTCAAGAATAGGCACGATTAGACAACAGGTGTTGCAAAATGGATTACACTTTTATAATAGTGGATAAGTGAATCCACAGGAATGTAATCTGTGGATAGTGAGGATTTACAGTATATATTTAAGTTATTGCTGATGGGCTGGGTTTTACATCTTTCAATGAACAACTCTAACAAAAAGATAAAAATAAATAAATGACAACTTTAACTTGTCACCGCCTATATTTAATTTTTTTCTCCATTTACATTAGGAAGACAGTAAATTGCTGCTGAAGACCTTTTTATGTTGGCAAAAATGTTTTATGTATGTACATCCACACCATGAAAACTAAATGTGATGTCTCATTGGTCAGTTAATGGCTTCCAGCACAGAAAGCAGGACAGAGTGAAAGTTGGCTGAGATGTTCCTGACCTGTCAGCCAGTTACCTGAGAAGTGACAGCAAGCAGCAAGAATAAACTAACATTAAACAAAAAAAGATCTTCAGTGGAAATATATAGCATTGGCCGGCTTAAAAAGGAACTCCAATAGATTCTGTACATCATTAAACCTCAAAAGAGATGAATATACATTTGTCACATCAACACACATAATAATTGCTCAAGGATATGAATTATATGTGCGAGTCATCATTTAGCTGGATTAGCTGCATTTCCCTACTTGATCATGTCTGTCCCCATGGTATTGCATGATGTATATGCAAATATTCCAAAATATGAAAATATCTGAAGTGCCACTCCTTACATTATGCATTGAATATTCCTTTTAACTTTTTATTGCATCTTTTTTTTTCCTCAACAGAATAAAGACAATGACACTTTGAAAGACTTGCTGAAAGCAAATGTTGAGAAACCAGTCAAAATGTTGGTGTACAGCAGTAAAAGACTAGAACTCCGAGAGACAACAGTAACACCAAGCAATATGTGGGGTGGACAAGGTTTGCTAGGTGTGAGCATCCGCTTTTGCAGTTTTGAAGGGGCCAATGAAAATGTTTGGCATGTACTAGTAAGTATGTTTTTCTGGGAGTAAACCTTTGCCAAAATGTTGAAATTAAATAAAATTATTCTGATTTTTTTTTTTCCCCATAGTTCTGCCATTTTCATTATAAAAGATATTCAAAATGCAAAACGAGACATTGGTTTTATCCATAAACATCTCATCATCTGTGAGGAAATGATCCACATCATAGGCTAATTGCACCATCTGTTAAGTCTGCTGTTTTTGCTTAGAGATATTAACTATAGACTGCTTAAGAATCAGAAAATGTAATGTTGCTGCATATGCAACTATAAGGATTACATTTACTTTACAGTATTGCAGCATACATGCTTTAGTGTCTTATACTTGTAAAATTTAGGTACTTCTGTATTTGCTATAATTGTATGTTGTTTCACAATAGGAAGTGGAGCCAAATTCCCCTGCAGCACTTGCAGGTCTGCGACCCCACACGGATTACATTATTGGTGCAGACACTGTCATGAACGAGGTGAGGTAAACACTGTGGTTCATCTGTAAATGTCACATTGTTGCACTTGATTTAAATTAGATGTCTTGTGTACATGTAAATAGTATTTTTTTTTTATATAGCAAGCGCTGCAAGGTGGTGAGAGTTAGTTGATTTTGAAGGATTTGTGAAAAAAATTTAAAATGATTATTTCATTGTTTTTAGCTATTGGTTATAAAAACAAAAAAAACTACAGACCTTCCTAAAATATGTTTTACAAGTTTAAACCATGTTCTATAGTAGAATCTCTTTGAGCAGAATAACTGCTATTGCAGCTTTTTATGTCTAGTTATGTTTTTTTATTTATTACTACACACCTCAAAACACATTTTTGTAAAGAATAAAAATTTGGTTGTAAATAAAATGTGATTTGAGGCCTAATTCCTTCTGCACCAAATATTGTATCTATATAAAAAATTAAAAATGCATCAAGATTCTGGGTGTGGTTGACAGTTTTTACCACTTCTATGTTGTTATCAGTACATGAAATAGGGCTAAATTTTCAGAATTCGGAGGTTTCAAGTGGCAACTTGGACTTGCCATATCTGATAAATATCTGTCTGTCTACATTTCCATGTAAATGAAGAGCAAGACAGGTTGTCGTATGATCCAGTTGTCGTACGATCCAATCAATAGCATAACTAGGAATCTGACAAATTGTTCCAGCGTTATTATGGTTTAGATTGTATTAACCAGCTCTTTTCAGCCATAGAAGTGTCATTAGGTGGATAGTTGTTTACATTTTGTATAATTACTATGCACCATCATGAGAACACAAGATACCTGTATATAAAATGTTTCCATCAGTCCTTTAGTTCATGCGTATCATTATTCTTTCAAAACCATTTAGGTCCATTCGGAAGGGTGTAAGCCCAGTTTCACTTGGTTACCGCCATTATCTGATGCTTGAATCATTTTACAGGCATTTTTGCATCTCTCAACTGATTTTTGAAATATGAGGTAGTGCATAGTCATTAAGTGGATAGATTTATAGAAGGTCAACAAGGGAGTTGTTTTGGACAACTAGGACTATTAAGAGCTTTATATACAACGGATTCACAAAGTGTTCAGACCCTTCCATTTGCTGCACAATTTATTGTGTTGTAGGTTTAATTTTTAAATGGGTATATTTGTCAGTTTTGCTTCGGTCTACATTCAGTATAACTTAAATGACAAAATGTTTTCAGAAAGACTTGCAAATTTACTCAGTCAAAAACTGACATCTCCCATTCATATAAGTATTCAGACCCTTAAGTTCCAGCTTTGAGTCCTCTTGGGCAAGTCTGCAAGCTTTGCACATCTAGATCTGGGCAGTTTATCCCATTTTTTTTTTCTGACAGATTTTCTCGGGCTCTATTAATTGGACTGTAAATATCTGTAAACTGCCGTCTTCGATCTCTCTACACCGTTTCTATGGTGTTTAAGTCAGAACTTTTCTCTTTTTAATTTTCTTGCTTTATAGACATTCTGGTCTGTGTACATATCGAAGTGTGTGTGTGTATCTTTCCATCCATCCCTCCCTCCCAGAGGGTTTTTAAGTAATCACCAGAAGTTGAGACATCTGTGCAAATTGTTTCAACTTGCAAGGCTTAATTTAAATGTAATAGTTACAGAACATCTGTACAGTAGATTGTTACCTATTAGTTGTTCCCTGAAGAAGGCCCAATTTTAATAATTCTGAGATTTCCTTTTTTCATTTTTTGCTAACCTAAACATTAATTTTAAACCTCTGGCAGTTTACTGCTTACCATTTCCCCATTTTAGATCATTCATTGCATTTCAACTGATTAAAACTGAGGTGTTCTAAAACTTTTGACCGGTAATGTATAAATGAGAGATTTCAGTTTTGGGTTTTTAAAGTTGCAAACCTTTCTGAAAAAATATTATTTTGTCATGGATTATTGTAGATTGGTGTAGCAAAAACTGCAAATATATCCATTTAAAATAAAATCTGCAACACAAGGTGTGCATAAAGGGGTCTGAACATTTTCTGCATACTGTCCAATCTGAAGCTGTTTCTTTAAAATACTTTAAGCAGCTATTTTTGACATATCCCAAAGCCTGTACTCCCTTCAATTGTGAAGGGACAGCAAGAAGGTGCTGTATATTTACATTGTTATATGTCATCTCTATGAACTATATGATTCTGTCATGCAAAGTATAGTAGTTGCATGGATTTGGTAGGTCATATGTAATAAACTAACGGCTTATCATTACATTGGACCATCAGACAGATTTGCAAAAATGTAAAATGATGTTGCGAAATTTTATTTTAAACAAAAAAATCTGCTTTATTCCAATTGCATCAGTAAGTAGATAAACTGAATTTTTTCTCTCTTCTGTTATTGACACCATTTCTTCACTTTATTATTCTAGAAATATGCATTGTTTCTATTCCTGAACTAACTGTTAAGAGAACAGAAATTAATTTAGATGTAGTCTATAATAGTGTTAATTTTGTTTGATGGTTTAGCAGGTTTTTAGTAATTTAAAAGGTTATATGGCATATTTTAGTGAACTTTATCATCAGCATACATTTATTTACTGCATGTTATAAGAAGGTTATCAAAATAGTACAGTGTTTTGTGGCTCTCTTTCAGTCTGAAGATCTCTTCTCCCTAATAGAGTCTCATGAGGGAAAAGGTCTGAAACTATATGTATACAATACAGACACTGACAATTGTCGGGAAGTTGTCATTACACCAAATAGTTCATGGGGTGGAGATGGAAGGTAAGAATTAATTGGAGTATACAGCATAACAGTAATTACATCAATTTGGAGAAAATACTCGAGTAATACTACTTTTTATATTTTGCAGCTTAGGATGTGGAATTGGTTATGGTTATTTACATAGAATACCAACTCGACCATTTGAAGAAGGCAAGAAGATTACTCTTCCAGGCCAGGTACCTACGGCACCCATTAGCCCCCTGAAAGATGGATTTACTGAGGTTGGTTTTATGGCTTAATATTTTGATGCTAGCATAGAAACACTTGAATAATATTTGACTAAAATTAAGTTGTTTCTGCCGCATCATTATGTGATTTTGAGATGTATAAAGAAGGCTGACAATCGCTGTATTTAGTATACCACTATAAAAAAAATATATATTTTTTAAACATAAGCTTGGAATTCTTATTTACAAATCTCAACCTGTGTTTGTCATAGCAGAAACTGACCATGACCCGAAGGAGGATGCAACTTAGGGAAGGCACAATATAAATAAAATATGGATATCATCCAGCCACTGTACAGTTTCACATATGTTGTCGTAATTATTTTAGAGGTTCCTAGCAAAATGCAGTATTTGTGTCGGTGTGTGTTGTTTGAAATATTAGGATTTTTTTTTCTTTTTCACTGTTGCTAAAATAAAGCACTTACTTGTACAAATATGATGGCCATAATTATTTTTTTTTAAAGATATAGCCATTATGATTATTATTTTGCATTACAAAATAACATTTTAACTATGATGGAGATGGCTTTTTGAATGTGTGGATTACTATTCAGGAGGAAAATTAGAGTCTGGATTTGAGCTTCTTGTTTTTGTTTGTTATTTCATCAAGTTTAATTATGAATCTTGGAAGTACAAGGCTATCAGTTTTTCAAAGCTGAACCATAGAACATTGTTTTCCTAACCACAGGTCTCCATCACTAGGTTACGAGTGTCCATTTTTGGGTCACCAGCTCAAGTAAAAAGCCGAGTAGGTCACAAATTCCACTTCTCATGCATGCTGTACACACCATAATATAAACTTATCATTCCAAGGCTTCACAATTATATTCCATTCTCATCGTTCACGCTACACCCAAGGGGAGTCGTGCACCCCTCCTGCCACCATCTCTTCAACATTTTGTTTTGTCACACTATGGGGGAAAGTCATTACAAGCAGAGGCCAGAAAGTGTGAAACACTGCCACAGAGGATATTTTGGATGCAGAAATGTCATACACATTGGGCCAAATGAGTTACCATTTGTCATTGTTTATTGTAGGAGGACAGAAAGATGACTTTCATCATATCTTTCTTTTGTAGCTTTCGGTTTCCCTTCTGATTTTCAATTTAGGAGAGCTCCGCATATGATTTGTTCTACAGGGATGATTTTATTAGAAAGCAAAAAATGGCAAAAAGGAAAGAAAAATGCATGTCATTAAAAATCTGATTCTGACAATTCTTTGTACTTGTCCTGTTTTGGAATTTTGGTCATGTGGCATCTAAGTTTGTAGTTGTGGACATAAATTGCTAGTTTTAAAAAGCTGTTGCATTTAAAGAAAGACCACCATGAATGTGTTAAACTGCGCTAACTGGGCAGGTATATAGTCGGATTTTTACACAAAACGGGAATTATGAAAGCAAAGAAATCTGCATTTATTTCCAAATTAATCATGTAAAACAATAATAATTGCTTGTGTGCATTCTTTGTGGACTTCCGCTATTCCAGTTTCTAAAAGAATATACTGTAGAAGGGAATTGTCCAAAAGATTGTCATGTTCAAGACAATGGCAATTACAAATTCAGTTGGTTTTGAGTAATGCATTTTATTTAGCATTTAGAACTTTTAATTATCTCATATTTGACATGTATCATCTGATGTTGCATGCTAGTTTATTGAAAAACCTGAATATCATGGAAACTCTTAATTGAAACATTCTGTTTATTATTGTTGAAGGGCAATTGCTTGACCTGTACTTTTAGATGTAGTTACTCTTTAGATAACTATTTGGATGTTATTTTTTCCCCCTTAATTTTTTATTTATTTTACCTAACCTAATTTGTTTTGCGTCAACAAAAGGCAAGAGCATGATATCTGGGGTAAGGGGTAGTTGGTTTGACTTCATTATAATGCATGCCTTGTAGAAAAGCAGAAATGCGTGACGCAAAAGTGTAGTGTTAATTATAATTATAAATGACTTTGCTCACTGCATATGACCTTTGCAATTTATCAACAAAATATTCATTATTTTAGGTTCAGCTTTCTGCTGTTGGTTCAACACCTGCTGTGTCTTCCGCATCTGCAGGAATTGAACAGGATCTATCAAACCTTTCCATTAGTTCTGCTCCCCCTTCTGTTAGTAACGTACTCAACACAGGTAATTGCATGAGCTGTGTTTCTGAATTTTTTTTATTTTGAAGTTTAGCAATGTAGTCTTTTGAAATAAGGATGCTGTTGCAGACTGACTAGAGATCTGATTTAAACTTAAATTAAGATGCAGAAAAAGCACTTACTGGATTATTTGTGTCTTGAATGTATAGACCACATTTTCTCATTTAAGAGCAGTGTTGTTCTGCTTTGCATTCTATCTCTAAGTTGCATGTTTTAGGGCTTGTTTATAATTCACGCTCAGAACGTGTACGTGCCTGCATTATGGCTGCCACGCGTTCTCATCGTTCATTTGAAGCGTCCGCCAAGCAGGTCCTCAGAAATTAACGCGACGCGTGCACAAGTTGCAGTACCAGCAAAAAATTGCCGCAGTATGCTAAAAGTTGGAATGTGACGTCAGAGTCTCTGTTTACTATCTACATGTGACAGAAAGCTTTGTGGATCCTACAAGATCAGTGTGCGCGCTTCGATGTTTGATGAATGCTTCGATGTGGTGAAGCAAAATGCCGACATACAGATGTATTTGTGGTGCTTTTATATTCGAGCGTCGCATATTCCCGATTGTAATGACACGATACATTTTAAAAGTCTCACATACCGTCTTCTGTGCCGTCTTTTTTTCTAGGGCTTTCATCCGGTCCTGACAGCAGCGGATCGCCAGCTATAGATCACCACATCGATCACATTAAATGTATGATATTCCAACTCTGCGCACATTTAGAATCCTTAGATTTATACTTGATATCACTTTCATGATGAAATGCATTAAAGTATGTATGTTACATGTTACAGATAAATCGGTATTTTCGTTTAAATAATGAATACTGTTAATAATTACACACATGGGGGTGACACGGTGGCAGAGCGTTAGCGCTGCTGTCTTTCAGGGAGTCACGTCGCTGATATTCCCTGCCTGGAGTTTACATGTTTTCCTGCTGGGTTTCCACAGTGTGCTTCGGTTTCCTTCCAAAGATATGCAGATTTGGTTACACTAAAATGACACCAACGTGCATGTGTGTGCTTGTATTCACCTTGCGATGAGCTGATGCCTCGTCCAGGGATTGTTTCAGCCTTGTGCCCAATGCTAGCTGAAATGGACAAATCCCTGGACTGATGGATTTAATCATTAAACATTCTTTTCAAAGATATTGCGGTATGGTGTCATCGGAATTTAATGGGTGTTCCAGGCAATTCACAACACAGCGAAGCGGAACCTGTTCTCCCCGTGATAATATCTCGCAGTGCCACCTGGTGGATTCCTCCAGATTTATGTAAAGTACGCACGCAAGTATAAACAGTACAACGCTTGCATAGCAGGAGCGTCCGCTGCAACATGCGTCGCAGAAGTATAAATCAGGCCTTAGTTGTCTCGTTACGTTTTTCAATTTATTGTTGTATTAGGTTTGCATGCATTATTGTTGTTTATCTATGCTTTATGCTATTCTGACATTTGATTGGTTTCTCTTTTGTTTTTGTGTTTTTATTTATTTATAAGGTGTACCAACTGTTCCTCTCTTGGCTTCACAAGTACATCCTTCAGTAAGCACAGTGCCCTCTATCAACCCTGCTACGACGTTGCCTGGTATGAAAATCATGTACAATTCCAAAATTCTAACATTGTACTATCTAAACAAATATAAATTAACCTAAAATTTTGAATCTACTTCTTTTTAAGTCAAGATGAAGCATAATGAGACATGCATTAGTAGAACTCATTCACTACTTTCTCCTCTTTTTTTTTTTTTTTTTATCAACACAGGTTTGATGTCCTTGCCAAGTGGATTACCTAACATGCACACTTTGCCAAATATAAATCTGACTTTACCAAATTTAACCCCTGTCTCGTTACCTGTAGTAGGAGGATTACCCCAATCCACAACAGGTGTGTTTTTAAGAAACCTGAAAATAAGATATTGGTACCTAATTTGTTTTTGTCCACACAGAAAGGGGCTTTTTTTTTCTCTCCTCCACCACTTCAATATGTGGTATGTTACCATGAGCAGAAGCAGTTACTTTCAAATTGGTATCCTCCTAAGCCCCAAGAAACTCTACTTATTGAGTTTTGTATAAATCGGTGTCGGTTGAACTAAGTAATGTGTTCGGTTTGGAATTCTGCTGATCCTTTTTTTTATGATATGCAAGATTGAATTTATTTTCATATAGTGAAATATACCACCTATAAATAAGCAGCTCTGAAAGATGACCTTGAAGTAGATTGTCAAAGTCTAGTGGGAGTTCAACTGTCATTTTGAAGCAGAACATCTTGCATGTGTGATTGTTTGTTGACTAATACCAGTTTTGTAATTAAGTAGCCTATATTTTCTGTAACAACTGGAATGGAGGAAATATTTTGGAGGGGGGTGAGGGTCCCACTGAGCATTAAAGTATAACATTTTATTATTATGGATCTGTTATTTTTTAAATATCAATAAAAATAAAGGTAAAGTTGTAGACAATGCTGTCTTGGATTAATAGAAAAATGAAAATTGGAATAAATTCACAAACTCCAAAAGAATAAATATATGAAGAAAATAATTACAAAGCAGAAAATAACTTGCAGCTTAGATCTCTTATAATGTCAGGGTTTCCATTCCTGTGGAAAAATCATTCAATCATGTTTTAAGAAACCGGTGTCAGTGGTACTCAAAAACATTCTTCCCAGATGAATGAGTGCTCAGCCACAGGAAAAAAGTTAGTGTGTATCTGCATAAACACAGAAGAGTGCTAATAATTTTCTTCTTATGCAGGGAGTGAAATGCATATATGTGTTATGATGAAAAAGTTTGGAGTTTGAGCTCTTAAGGGAGACGCTAATACATTTTCCGGTTACATCTGTTAATTTAAAATGTTTCATCATAAAATGCTTGATATCCTTTTTTTGCCCGTTAGAGAAATGCGACTTTTTTTATTGTGACCAAATCCAACAGAGAATGCCAATAATATGAAGTTTTATACAATTATTAAATCTCTATTCAAACATTCGATTTTCGAAAATAAATGTAAAAAAAATGAAGTTTTTTCAGAGGGGGTGGTTCTGTAAAGGGATTGTTTCTGCCTTGCGCCCAGTGCTTGCTGGAATAGGCTCCAACTTACCCACAACCCTGCACTGGATAAGTTGGTTTGGAAGATGAATGGACGGATGAATGGGGCAACAAAAAAAAAACAAAGAACAAGGAAACAAAAGTATAAATACTTTCAGAAATGCAGAGTGTCAAGTCTTTCAAAAAAATTATCAAATACCTTATGAGGCACTGCTACAGAATGGTATCATTCACTAGCTTGGCTACCTGTTTAAAACAGGTTGAAATCTAAGTAATCAGTGTACACCTCAGTGTTAATGTTTGCAGTGCATCATACAGTCTTTATGTATGTGCCATTTGGAATGGGATTTGTAAAAGCAGTGTTAATGTTTGTGCTGCACAATCTATTGGAATGACAAATGCAATGTGTATTATGACAAAAAATATTTGTGTTGTGCCATCTTTTGGAATGACAGAAACATAGCAACCAGATGAATACACAGAAAGACACACAGACACTTACCCATTATTAAGGTGGATACAGTTTAGTACAGTTTAGAGTTCTGTATGGATCCAGTTTTCATGAATAGCTTACAACCCGTGCCTGCATCTATTAAACCACACCTGATCTACGCCCCATAAGTTAAAGTTTATTGACCCTACAATCTGAACAAACCTGCTGTTTTCAGAACAGTGACCTGAACGGCATCCGTAAGTATTCAGGATATATACCAGACTTAACACAAGAGTAATTATCATTAATTTGATACTTTCTTATGGCTGCTTTTGCATTAATCTCAGTGGCTATTTTGCTCCCATGCTCAAGGCACCTGGAGCAAACGATTCTTTTTTTTATTGAAGAATAGGCAGGGGGTGAGTTTCTTTCCCTTTCTTCCCCTTAGGACCAAAAGCTGTGTATAGCTCTGCCTAAACTTGTTCCCCTGCGCTGTCCAAGACAAGGGAGAAAAACTGTGCATTATAGAAAACAGCAATATGGTGGTGTTGTATTCTAAAATGTTTTTTTTTTTTTTTTTTTTTTTTTATTATTACCTGAACCTTACCTGCATTACCAAAATTTTGCACCACACCTGAACCTGCAAAAAAATAAGACCTAAAAGTACCCAATACTTTAATTTTTTTGTAGGACTCTCGTACGTACATATCTGAAAGACTTTCAGTGTAGTAAATACCTGAAAGACTTGCAGTGTAGTAAAGCAAATTAACTATTTTTAAGTATATTGCAAGTGCTTTTTTACAGTCAGTTCTCCGTATATAGAATCTCTGTATATAGTGTATGCAGTTCACTACACAATGCAATTGTTTCATTTAGGAACTACCCAACTCCTAAACAATGCCTCATTAAAGCTGACAGCCTCAAGGGCTTGTGTGTTGGATAGTTGCTGATTAATATCTAATAAATGCCATACAATTATTAAAAATAAAATTTACGTGCTAGTTTTATGCCACCAACAGTGAAACCTCACATTGCCTTTGTTTGATGTTGGGAAGGCACGGATTGGATAATAAATGGCATTTATTTAATTTTAAAATGAAAGTGTCATCTTAATATGTTGGACAAAAAAATTAGTTTTTGTGTTGAAACTATAGTTATATTTTTTTTTTACATTGTTGGTATTGCTTCATTATCTACCTAAGCTAACCTAACATCTAATTGGTTTCTCATTTATTCTTTTTCTATATTAATTTATAAGGTGTACCAGCCATTCCTCTCTTGGCTTCACAAGTAAATCCTTCAATGAGCACGGTGCCCTCCATCAACCCTGCTACAGCGTTACCTGGTATGTATGAGACCTATAAAAATATAATTATAAATGCTAACATTTTCAGCTATTACAGCAATTTAATTTGCTTAAATAAATAATGTTAATGCTTCTTATGAAAGGAATTAATGTAATAAATCCATATACATGGAATAATCATTTTTAAGCCTGCCCTTTAAGATAAAAGGTAATTATCTTGTTTGGTTTAACAAATGTAAAAACAATTTTTTAATGTAATCCCACTGTACACTAATACACATGTATAGACATCTCAAAGCTTTTCTGTTTCACTCAAAATTTTGCAGCACACAATGGAACTCCACATGTGATGTAATGGAACACAAGCAGAGGTGAGCAGTAAGCACAACAATATTACTCAAAACGGTCAAAAACGCTTGGCAAAGCCAGGAACATGCTGTAGATCTTGGAGACAACACCTAATCAAGTTGCTGAAGTGGAGGTTAAAAAATTCTAATAGAAAAAACAAAAATCCTTTAACACGAGGTTAAAATAATGCTGGAAGCAGACCCTTTAAAATCCAAAGCCGGGTGTCTTCCTTTGTCTGACGGCTCCCCAGCTTCTCCCATACGGGCCTCTCAACAGGAAAGTTGCCCTTCCTGCAGCTGACCTTACTACTGTCCGGTTGCCTTCCATTCCCTGGCCCCGAACGGCTTCCTTACCGGGCCGAGACTTGGGTTCTTCAATGGCCAAGTCGCTCACGCTGAGGTACACCTTCCCAAGACTCCACGACTCCCGCTGCCATCTCGGCCTTATGCGGCCAGCCGTCCTTCATCCTCGGTCACTCCAGATTCTTGTTCGCTCAGCTGGAGCGACCGCTTCCTTCTGCCCCACCAAGTGTCGGCCATTCACCACTACTTGGACTCACTGTCCAGCTGCCTGCCCTACTTAGGACCATGTGATATTTCAGTTTTTCTTTTATAATAAATCTGCAACAATTTCAAAAATTCTTTTTTTTGTCCGTCAATATGGGGTGCAGTGTGTACATTAATGAGGGAAAAAATTAATTTAAATGATTTTAGCAAATGGCTGCAATATAACAAAGAGTGAAAAATTTAAGGGGGCCTGAATACTTTCCGTACCCACTGTAGGTGAGAAACGCCCACATCATGAATCACCCCGGGAACTGCTTCAGCCACACAACCACCACGCCCCCTCGCTAAGCCACGAGTGCAGTGATTATTTATTTAAAAGTGGCCTTCCTGATGGGAGCTGTCCGCAACACCACACCATCACGCTGCATATTTAGGTTCCTGAATGTAAAGAGCAACAGATTTAAGAACTCTTATTTTTAGAACTGTAAGCATTTTAAGTTCCATTACTTGTAGGGATGCTGCTATATAATTATTATGTTCACTGTTAAAAGGTAATCATTTGCTTATTATTTCCTGTATCTGTGTAAAAGTGCCTTATGTTTTTTACTTTCCTGCTGAAAACATATTTTCCTCTGGAACAATAAAGTCTACCAAACATAATTCATTCAAAGGTCACCTCGCAAGTTAAACGATAGCTTGTTTTTGAGTTTTTGCCACTTAACTGCTTGAAAGAAAATGTTAAGTACTTGAGCATTTAAACAAAGTTCATTTGCATATCCCTAGAAATTTATACCTTGTTCTGTTTTATGTAATCTTACGTTAAAATTTTCTATATATTGTGTGCTTTTATAATGTAAAATGCCTTGGACACGTATTGTGTAAACGGACACTGAAGTAGAATCTTCGAATGGTCAGCAGGTTTCCTTGAAACATTTCCCTGACTGTCTGAATTAATTCAAGATTCTACTTAAAATATTGGATGCAGAAATGCTTTATTCAAGAGTGAACATTCTAGGGTACAAAACGGATTAATGCACTGATCAGCCACTGACTGGTTGAAATGAGTAAAATTGCTTATCTCGTTACAGTGGCACTTGTTAAGGGGTAGTATATATTAGGCAGCAACTGAACACTCGGGTCTTGAAGGTGATGTGTTGGAAGCTGGAAAGCAGGGCAAGCCTAAGGATCTGAGTGACTTTGACAAGGGCCAAAGTGCAGTGGCTAGAGGACTAAGGCAGAGAATCTTCAAAACAGCAGGTCTTGTAGGATGTTCCTGGATTTCAGTGGTTAGTATCTACCAAAAGCAGGCCAAGGAAGCATAACCAGTGAACCAGTAACAGGGTCTTGGGCACTCAAGGCTCATTGATGCGCGTCGGGAACAAAAACTAGCCCATCTGGTCCAATCCCACAGAAGAGTTACTATAGCAGAAATTTCTGAAAAACTCAATGCCATGAGAGAAGGGTGTCAGAATATGCAGCACATCGTAACTTGCTAAGTATGGAGCTGCATAGCTGCTGGCCCCTATCCACTGCCAAACACACTTACAATAGGTACGTGAGTGGCAGAATTGGACCATGGAGCAATGGAAGATAGTGGCTTGATCTGATGAATCGCATTTTCTTTTAAATCATGTGGATGGCCGAGTGCGCATGATTCGTTTACCTGCGGAAGAAATGGCAGTAGGATGTGAATGTTACTTTGACTCCTACAACCTACCAAAACATGTTGCTGACCACGTACACCCCTTCATAGCAGTGCTATTTTCAGATGGCAGTCACATCCTTCAGCAGGATAATACACTCCCACCACACTGCAGAAATTGTTCAGCAATGGTGTGAGGACTGTGACAGTGAGTTAAAGGTGTTGAATTGGCCTCCAAATTCCTCAGATCTCAATCTGATTGAGCGCCTCTGGGATGTGCTAGAAAAACAAGTCCTCTACATGGAGGCCCCATCTCGCAACTTACAGGACTTAAAGGATCTGCTGCTAATGTCTTGGTGCCATATACCACAAGACACCTTCAGAGGTCTTGTCAAGTCCATGCCTTCAGATGGTTCAGAGCAGTTTCGGTGGTACGAGGGGAACCTACAAAACATTAGGCAGGTAGTTTTAATTTTATGGCTAATCCATGTATAACCATTAACTAATCCTTATAGTGACTACTGTCGACACATCATCACTCCAATTTATGGTGGCGGCATTTTGAAGGTTTCCCAGATCTTGGGTCATCTTCAAGTGACTCCTGCCAAAATGGGATTCTTCATCCCATGTGCGTATGAAGGGGAAATGGCTGTTGTACAGGTTGACTAGGCAAGAATAAATCTATAAAAGCATATTGTTCTGTTGCCATTAGGAATTAGGCACCATGACCTTTGCATTTTTGTTTATTAATGTTGATTTGTTTCTAAAACAACAAGTGCTGCAAGCATAATTCACATATACAGTGATCCCCCGCTTATACGTTCCAGACCCACCCACGATAGGTGAAAATCCGCGATATCAAAAGACCACGTTTTTTTTTATAGCTTATAAGCCTTAAAATACCCCTCCCACATGCTTATTAAAACACACTTTGTAAACGCATGATGTGTGGATGTCGGGCTAAGGATATGAGTCACATCTCTCTAATATAAAACAATTTAAAGTCACGCAAGACAAGGCAGGAAGACAGAAGGACAGCCACTGTACAGGCTTTTAAATGATTGACACGCAGAGCGACAAGCAGAACAAGCATCTTGGCAGAAGCAGCACAAAGTCCACTTCTCCTTAGTGTGCATACAGCTCCCCCCCCCCCCCCCCCCCTTCACAACGCGAAGTGGCAGGAGTGTAGCCCACCAGGGAAGGGGGTGGGGGTATGGGGGGGGAGTTTGAGGGAAGTGATCAAGACCGGATCATCTCGGACAAACACTATGATGACACATCCTACTTACAAACAATTTAAAACATGTTCACTGACATCTAACCTAGCAGTTGTTGGAATGCTTTTAGCGAGAAGCAGAACACGCAGCTTGCCAGCAGCAGCTGCAGAAACCCAGCTGAAGATCCGAGCACTACTTCTTAGCGTGCATTCAGCCCTCACCCCACCCCCCCCCCCCCCCCCCCCACCACCACTTCAGAACGCACAGAGGGACAAGCAGGACAGGCATCTTGGTAGAAGCAGCCAGTAGCTGATCTGTCCACTTCTGCTTAGCGTGTGTTCAGCTCCCCCCCTTCACAAAGCGAGTGGCAGAGACACAAAGTGGCAAAAGCATAGCTGTTGTACAGGCTTTTAAGTGATTGACGCAAAGCGCGACAAGCACAACACATAGCTTGCCAGCAGCAGCAGCAAGACACCAGCTGAACCGATTGCATCTCTTTAGCGTGCGTTCAGACCCCCCCCCTTCACAACATGAGCAGTGTATAAGTGCCACGAGAAAGATTTAACCATGCCCGGGGCAGGAAATAAAGGACAAATACTGTTTTTACAAAAGTTTTAAAATAAAAATGAAAATAATGCATATATAACAATTCCCATGAAAACAGCAATCTCTTTAAATTGTTAATCCGGTAAACCAAACCTGGGGGTGGGCGAGCAAAGCGAGCAGGGTGCAGAGCCCCCTAGTAAAAATAATAGTATTAATAAATCCGCAACGTAGCGGTGGCGCGATAGCTGAACCGCGATATAACGGGGGGGATCACTGTATTTGTATACCAAAGATAATATTTGGCAACATAGAACATTCACGTATTCTCAAAACCTTTTCAGCACTTTGTATTTTTGGTACAGTAAGAGTGATTTTAGTGTCAAAGCAGTATCTTGGCTGTTTTTAATATTTTTACAATTTTGTCAAAAATGTAATGCTGTCACCACAATATAGTAATTCAGTTAATCCTGGCAAAAGAGAGTATTGTTGTGCAAGGCTACCTGTCCTTCGCAATTGTTTAATCATGTATTTTTGTTTGACAGCTATGAATTTGGTTTATCTTAGAATATCATGGAAACTTACTCATCACTACTGAAGCGTAATTGACCATATTTCTGCTAATGAACTATTTGAGAATGTTTTGATATGAGTTACATTCACATTGTGTTAACATTTTATGATTTTTTAGTATTGTGATGCCATAAAGACTTTATATAAAGGTAATATGAGTAACATAGCAACTATTTTATAGGTTAAAACTGTTTTAGTGTATTCTTTGACGGAGCAGTGTGATGACTGACTGAATAATGACAAGAAAATGGCAGCACACAGGTTTTTCAAGGCATTGTGACATCCATGCATAACAGTTGCTACTTTTAATGTTTGCTAAAAGGTTTGTTTCCTGTGGATTGTATTCAGACTGACAACATAAGATAAGATGAGTATGCACATTCTCAATTTTTCTTTTCTTTTAGGTTTCCCTCCTTTACATCAACCTTGGAATCTTTCTGGAATAGCTCCTCTGTCAATGCCATCTGCTTTCCCTACGCAGTTGCCTTTAACCAATAATGTACCAACTGTTCCATCTGAAATAATTTCATCATCTGAACCTCCTCTTAATGTAACTTCAGTGGAGCAGCCCCCTTCCCTTATCTTGGATGCAACACTGGGGTCCAAGCCATTGCATCATGAACCAGTTTCAGCTCACACAGTAAACTCCACACTGCCTCCTGCTTCAGAAAGCCCAGAGACACGCATTTCCTCTGAATTGTCATAACAGGAGACATGGTGCAGATAATGGTTTGCATATATTTATTTAGAAGCAAAAGGTAAAAAAAAAACAACAAAAAACTTTCAGGACTGTTTAGGACAGTAACATCAAAATATATTCACCAGGATATAAACATAAATGGGAATGAAGACTTTCATTGGCTAGGCTTGAAGAAAACAAGTTACATTAAGGAAGTGTATGAAATTTTCCTATAATTCATAACAGGTTTAGACATTTTACTCCGTAATGTTCATATATCAGCCTCGGCCTTTTTCCCCCCTGCTATTCGTTTGGAGATTTATTATCTTGGTGTTCTCAAATGGTATCCTTGAAATACATGAATTTGGTTCATTTAAATGACACATCCTATTTGTATATTATTTTATCTTTATGAATCTTCTTATGAAACCCATACTGTTTTATTAAACGATAAAGGCATGTACAGAATTTGCTTTTTTCCACTCTCCAGTCTGTTTAAAATTTGCATTATTTGATTATCTTAGCCAATTTTAATCAGTAGGCCAAAAATATCTTTTGTTTCAAATGAAAACTGCACTAACATATTGTATGTCCACTTTGTGACTGTTCCAGGAATAGAAAATGTCAAAGAAGTAATTATTATGAAAGCAGAAGATGGCACTACTTGTTCTAGTTCACAGTATATACAATAAAAAGCAAAAGCATTTTACCATATGGCTTTTTAAGTTCAGTCATTTTATTTAAAATCCAGTTTATCTAGTTGTATATATTTAGCCAGTAGTATACAGGTAGATCCTTAGAATGGTGCTGTTTAATCTTTATTTCAGGATTTTCAATTTATGTGAATCTTCATATACAGAGTATAATTCAAGGATGATGTTTTAAAGCTGTTGAAGAGTGTAACAAAGGAAATTTAACAAGTATAGTTCCTTAAATGCAAGTTAGTATGAAGGTAGTATGACATTTTCAAAATAGTTTATCTCGTAAATATGTAGTCTTTAATTATTGGCAACTTTGGGGGTTGGTGGCAGGATTGACCAATCTGGGTGTTTCGTCATGTGGTGAGTGCGGAGACGTGCTGCATCAGCGCAAGCTCCCAACCTCTCTCTCTATTAATGAAAATGGGTAAAAACAAACCAACCAAAAAGTAGTGTTTAAGGCAGATATTCCTAAAAATGTTTACTTTCCATTTATCTATTAAAAACCATTCCTTCAAGAATATTGTTTTATTTTTGAGAATAGTGTAATCTCTCAAGAAAATATGGGACAATATTATAAGCACCTGTAACAAATACCTTGAATAAAACCAAATGTGCTTACATGGTGGAAAGAAAACAAATCTTTAATTTTATTGCACCTGTCATCCATCAACTCCTTTGCTGTCTCTAAGCATTTCCTGTTTTCCTCAGGTTATAAATATTAGGTTACAGCTATGTAAAATCCCCTTTTCATCCATCAACATGGCTAAATCCAAAGAGTTTTCAACTTGACCTATACAAGTTAAGCAGTGGTTTTATAAAAAATAAAAATCAGAGGCAGCTGAAAATACCTTTATAGTAAGCACAATCTGGGCCTAAACAAAGTTTCAGAAATACGAAACACTTGAAAATTTGCCAGGAACATAAGATGTGAGAAGGATGGGAGAAAAAAACCCCACAAAGATCACAACTTTTGAACAGCATACTTTAGTTGAATCTTGTGATGATGATAATTGAAAATCATCATCAAATCAGTTAGATTCCACCTCCACAGCAAGAAGCTTTTTGGAGAGGTTCCAAGCAAGCAAGGCCCTTGTTAAGAAGAAGCCACAAAACAAGCATCGTTGAAACTACAAATGGAGTTGTGTGCTATGGGCAAATGAGACACGCATCAAATGTTTTGGTCACACATGCCATTGTCCTGTTTGGTGCCAGAAAATGGAACAGCATTTACAAAAAATTAGCCTATACCTACTGAGAAATATGGTGGTGGCTTGTTGACGATTTGGGACTGTTTTGTTGCAGGTGGTCCAGCAACTTTTATCAAGATAAATAGAAGATTCAATTCCAGCTCATACCAGGATTGTTTTAGCCCAAAAACTGGCTTCCTTTTCCAAAAGGTTAAAACTTGGGCTGTAGATGGACGTTGCATCAAAGTAATGACCTCTCAAACACACTTAAATCGGCACCTGTGGTTGCAAGAATATAAAATAAAAGCTTTGTAATGGCCTTCTTGATTGATTAAAAACCCATGGTGTGAACTGAAGAGAGGCAGTTCTTCTTTCAGCTGCTCCTATTAGGGGTTGCCACAGCGGATCATCTTTTTCCATATTTTCCTGTCTGCATCTTGCTCTGTTACTCCCACTGCCTGCATGTCCCCTCTCACCACATCCATAAACTTTCTTAGTCCTTCCTCTTTCCTGACAGCTCTATCTTTAACATCCTTCTCCCAATATACCAAGCATCTCTCCTCTGCACATGTACAAACCAACGCAATCTCACCTCTCTGACTTTGTCTCCCAACCTGAGCTGACCCTCTAATGTCCTCATTTCTAATCCTGTCCATCCTCGTCACACACAATGCAAATCTTAGCATCTTTAATTCTGTCTCCTGTTTTTTGGTCCGTGCCACCGTCTCCAAACCATAAAACATAGCTGGTCTCAACACCATCCTATAGACCTTCCCTTTCATGCTTGCTGGTACCCATCTGTCACAAATTTCAGTTCACAAGGAAATTAAAGAAAGGAGGAGTGTTGCAAGATTCCAGTCTGGTTAAACATTAAACAAAGAGACTTAGTGCTACTGCTTATGCCAGGGGAGGCTTCACTAAATACTAATTCTGGGATTACCAATATTTTTTAAATCTGTTTCCACACTTTGTGTTAAAATTAAATGAGAAGACTTTGTTTGTCCAAGCCCATGAGATTGCCCACATGGCTCTCCTTTTTATTAAATTCTAACTCAGTTTCATGAAGGCTGCCGATAATTCTGGAGTTGTGTGTGTGTCTGTCTTCACTGTTTACTGTGAGAAAAAAAAAAAATCCAGGGACAATGAGGTATGTTGTTTTGTTATATATTCATAAAAGATATATTCTGTGTAAAAAGATTAGTGTTACTTAAGTTAAGAAATTTAATTTTTGCATTCCTGCTATTTTAGTGTCATCTGCAAATTTCACAACTATACTTTTTACTAACTATACCAGAATCAATGTTACTAATATAAATCGGTAAAAGTAACAGTCCAAAGACAGGCCCCTGAGGGGCTCCACTGATGACCTTGCTCCACATGGAGCATTCATCTCTAATTTGTAGTGCAGCATTCTCCACATACTGATCACTTGCTGAAACTCATACAAATGAAGGTCAGCCTGTTCAAATTGACTCTTGTAAAATCTATTTTATTGGCAAACTTCAAATTAAAAGTTGTAAGGATTTCAGTTACGAAGCCTTGAAAACCCCTCACAGAAGTGGTACCGATAAGGATAAAGGGCTTCAAAAAAAAAAGTGTCTAAAAGTCTAAGCTGTCATTTTGAAGCAACACATCTTGTTGCCTAAGATCAGCTCTGTAAGGTTTTGTTTTGCCGGCGTGCTCACCTCGCTTGAGTATCCTTGGAGGTGGAGCCCTTACCCCGACTCCACCTCTCACTTCCGGGCCGGACAGACACACACACTTCCATGCGTAGACATTTAATATATAAGATACTGTATTGGCAGGTAGTATGGTGTAGAGGTTAAGGCTTCGGACTTCAAATCGTGAGCTTGTGGGGGTTCAAATCCCGCTACTGACATTGTGTAATGCTTAGCAAGTCACCTGATGCGTGTCCTCCAATCGGAAAACCAAAAGAAATGTAATCAATGGTATCCTAAATGTTGCAAATATACTTGCATAAGGGCATCAGCCAAAAGAGTAAATGTACTGTAATTTGCCTGCTAGAACCTGATATGGCCTGATGAACACTTGGTTTCAAAGGTGTTGATTCTCATTATGGTGAAAACACTGGAAACGTCTAGTGTGGATATATTCTCCCCAGCTATTTTGTACCCAATCACCATTACTTTTGTATTAAATGTGATAAACCGTGGATTCAGATCCCTTCACTTTGTGCACACTTTACTGTGTTAGCAAATTAATGTATTTAAAGTGAATTCTATGTTTTTGCCCATCAATCTACACTCAATAACCCAATGACAAAGTGGAGTGTTTTTTTAGAAAGGTTTGCAAATTTATTAAAAATCGAAAACTGAAATTTCTCATTCATAAACGTGTATAACATAATAAAGTGTGCAGAAAGTAAAGGGGTTGGAATACTTTTTGAGCCCACTGTACTGATAGTCTACATAAACAAGTGCATGAATGTGAATATATATAAATGCATAAATTATTTAAACTACCAAATTAGGAACAAAATGTTATATGGGGGGGCGGCGCGGTGGGTAGCGCTGCTGCCTCGCAGTTGGGAGACCTGGGTTTGCTTCCCGGGTCCTCCCTGCGTGGAGTTTGCATGTTCTCCCCGTGTCTGCGTGGGTTTCCTCCGGGCGCTCCGGTTTCCTCCCATAGTCCAGAGACATGCAGGTTAGGTGGATTGGCGATTCTAAATTGGCCCTAGTGTGTGCTTGGTGTGTGGGTGTGTTTGTGTGTGTCCTGCGGTGGGTTGGCACCCTGCCCGGGATTGGTTCCTGCCTTGTGCCCTGTGTTGGCTGGGATTGGCTCCAGCAGACCCCCGTGACCCTGTGTTTGGATTCAGCGGGTTGGAAAATGGATGGCTGGATGGATGTTATATGGGTAACTCACCATGCTACAGGTAATAGAATAATTTTAAAATGTTTGCTCTCTCTTGCCCTACGTGTTCCTTCATTCACTTTACCTCGATATTCACGTGTGTCTGAAAGTCTCTTCTCCGGCGCCCCTTCTCTCAAATGCATTCCCATAAATGCCTGCCTCTCAGATTCTGTCATTAGTTTTGAGGCAGCCTTCTCGCCTCTTGATTGGTTTTATATTTCTTTTTCTTAAAGAGTCAAATCCTTTAAGTTAAAGTTAATGGTAAATTTACTTTAGTTTCCCCAGTTTTGAATTTGAATATAATGAAGCTTAACATTAATAATGGAAGATCCCATTTAAGTTAAAGGATAGATAGATAGATAGAGATAGATAGATACTTTATTAATCCCAGGGGGAAATTCACATATTCCAGCAGCAAAAATATTAAATTAAAGAGTAATAAAAAATGCAGAAAAAAAAAAACAGACAATAACTTGAATAATGTTCAACGTTTACCCCCTCTGGTGGAATTGAAGAGTCGCATAGTTTGGGGGAGGAATGATCTTCTCAGTCTGTCAGTGGAGCAGGACAGTGACAGCAGTCTGTCGCTGAAACTGCTCCTCTGTCTGGAGATGACACTGTTTAATGGATGTAGTGGATTCTCCATAATTGATAGGAGCCTGCTGAGTGCCCGTTGCTCTGCTACGGATGTCAGACCGTCCAGCTCTATGCCAACAATAGAGCCTGCCTTCCTCACCAGTTTGTCCAGGCGTGAGGCATCCTTCTTCTTAATGCTGCCTCCCCAGCACACCACTGCGTAGAAGAGGGCACTCGCCACAACCATCTGATAGAACATCTGCAGCATCTTACTGCAGATGTTGAAGGATGCCAGTCTTCTAAGGAAGTACAGGCGGCTCTGTCCTTTCTTGCACAGAGAATCAGTATTGGCAGTCCAGTCCAATTTATCATCCAGCTGCACTCCCAGGTAATTATAGGTCTGTACCCTCTGCACACAGTCACCTCTGATGATCACGGGGTCCATGAGGGGCCTGGGTCTCCTAAAATCCACCACCAGTTCCTTGGTTTTGCTGGTGTTCAGTTGTAGGTGGTTTAAGTCGCACCATTTAACAAAGTCTTTGATGAGGTTTCTATACTCCTCCTCCTGCCCACTCCTGATGCAGCCCACGATAGCAGTGTCGTCAGCAAACTTTTGCACGTGGCAGGACTCTGAGTTATATTGGAAGTCCGATGTATATAGGCTGAACAGGACCGGAGAAAGTACAGTCCCCTGCGGCGCTCCTGTGTTGCTGACCACAATGTCAGATCTGCAATTCCCGAGACGCACATACTGAGGTCTGTTTGTAAGATAGTCCACGATCCATGCCACCAGGTATGACTCTACTCCCATCTCTGTCAGCTTGTCCCTAAGGAGCAGAGGTTGGATGGTGTTGAAGGTAATGGAATGCTCCTAACATTACCTCTGTGTGACAACAGAGCAGCCCAATGATTTGAAGTTAGACCTCTAGAAAGAAACGTGAACTGTTTGTCAGACAGGCATTAAGGGCATGGTTTTCTGACCGAAGTCTAAAGAAAAGGCGTGTGAGGAGTTGTACGAGAGGTTGGATACTAAGGACGGAGAAGACCTGTAGCAATTGGCTAAACAAAGGGACTGAGGTTGCAAAGATGGGCAGACGGTTAGGGTGATAAAAGCTAAAGATGGAAACGTACTCGCAAGTGAGGAGAGTGTGTTGAAAAGATGGAAAGAGTACTTTGAGAAGGTGATGAATGAAGAGAAAGAGAAGGGTGGTGGATGTGGAGATAGTGAGTCAGGAAGTGCAACGGATTAGCAAGGACAGCTATGAAGATGACATACCTGTGGAAGCATGGAGGTGTTTAGGAGAGATGGCAGTGGAGTTTTTAACCAGATTGTTTAATGGAATCTTGGAAAGTGAGAGGATGGCTGAGGAGTGAAGAAGTGTACTGGTACCGCTTTTTAAGAATAAGGGGGATGTGCAGGACTGTAGTAACTACAGGGGAATAAAATTGATGAGCCACAGCATGAAGTTATGGGAAAGAGTAGTGGAAGCTCAGTTAAGAAGTGAGATGATGATTAGTGAGCAGCAGTGTGGTTTCATGCCAGGAAAGAGCACCACAGATGTGATGTTTGCTCTGAGGATGTTGATGGAGACGTATAGCGAAGGCCAGAAGGAGTTACATTGTGTCTTTGTGGACCTGGAGAAAGCATATGGCAGGGTGCCTTGAGAGGAGTTGTCGCATTGTATGAGGAAGTCGGGAGTGGCAGAGAAGTACGCAAGAGGGAAGTGTGACAATGGTGAGGTCTGCAGTGGGAGTGATGGATGCATTCAACGGGAGTCCCCGTGGACTGTGATGTTTGCCGATGACATTGTGATCTGTCATGAGAGTAGGGAGCAGGTTGAGGAGACCCTGGAGAGGTGGAGATCTGCTCTAGAGGGGAGAGGAATGAAGGTCAGCAGGAACAAGACAGAATACATGTGTCTAAATGAGAGGGAGGTCAGTGGAATGGTGAGGATGCTGGGAGTAGAGTTGGCTAAGGTGGATGAGTTTAAATACTTAGGATCAACAGTACAGAGTAATGGGGACTGTGGAAGAGAAGTGAAGAAGAGAGTGCAGGCAGGGTGGAATGGGTGTCAGGAGTGATTTGTGGCAGACGGGTATCAGCAAAAGTGAAAGGGAAGGTCTGCAGGACGGTAGTGAGACCAGCTATGTTATATGGGTTGGAGACGGTGGCACTGATCAGAAAGCAGGAGACAGAGCTGGAGGTGGCAGAGTTAAAGATGCTAAGATTTGCATTGAGTGTGACGAGGATGGACAGGATTAGAAATGAGGACATTAGAGGGTCAGCTCAGGTTGGACGGTTGGGAGACAAAGTCAGAGAGGCGAGATTGTGTTGGTTTGGACATGTGCAGAGGAGAGATGCTAAGGATAGAGCTGCCAGATAAGAGGAACGTCTAAGAGAAGGTTTATGGATGTGGTGGGTGTGACTGGGCAGGATGCAGAGGACAGGCAACCCCAAACGGGAGCAGCTGAAAGAAGATGATGTACATACAATTCAATGAATGAGTTAATGGAGAAACCTTAAGACGTGTAACCCGAGATCCTTTATCTTCAAGCAGAATATCAAAGTGTATTACTAATCTTTTTCCTTAGTTTTTGTAAGAATTGTTTGCTTTTGAATTTCATTAACATCTTCAAAATGAAGACACTTGGGACTATGGATTTTTTTTTTGATGTACAGCCAGTCCTACTTGTGCTGCAATGCCTTTCTGGTAGCTGCATTTGAACCATTTTGAACTTTTTAGAAACCTTAACTGTATTACTCTATGGGACAGGACACGCACAAAGACCTTGGTGTTTTGTTATACAGTATGTCATGCATGCGTGTCAGAGGACCACCTTCTGGGCTCACCCTGGGGTGAGAGGGGGTCAGTTTTTCAAAGAGATACATGCCGAATGAACTCCAAGGTCAAGATCCATCAGTGTCTGATCACACCATGTGTCACTTTTGAGTGACGGGCTCAGTGGAAGAAGACCCAGGAGGACCCCACATAATAAGTATTTGCTCAAATGCATATTGCCAAGCCACAGTACTTCTGGGAGAATATCCTTTGGACAGTTGAGACAAAACTGGAGCTTTTTGTCAAGTCACATCAGCTTTTAAAGAAAAGAACACCATAGCTACTATGGAACATGGAGGAGGCTCACTTATGATTTGGGGCTGCTTTGCTGTATCTGGCACGTAGCGCCTTGAGTCACAAAGTCAGACCAATGGTACCCAAGGATTCTCCAAAGAGACACAGTACTGAAGGAGTTCAGTCTTCATCTCAGGTCACTGGATAGCGTCCATGTCTCACAACCATATAGCAAGACAGGAAGCACTAGGGCTTTAAAGACTTGGACTTTCGTCCTTTTGCAGATTTCAGGAGCGCCACACACTCCTTTCCGGCGACCTCATGACCCCACCCCCGTTCTCCGACTCCATCTACTGACTTCATAGGAGGAGTCACCAGAGACATGAATGTCATTGCCGAGGTAAAGTAAACCTCTCAACTATGAGGTCAAAATACTCTCCGCAAACGGACACACTGCTGATGGCCGTGCTCAAGAGGTCATTCAAGGCCTGATCTTTGGTTTTTATCAGGACACTTGCAAGCCCATGTCACACAAGGAGAATGTGGAAAGTGCACTCTGACTACAACATCGCATCACATTGCCAAACTCGTTTAATTCAGGTTCAGGGTCATGAGGGCCCGGGTGGTCCTCCAGGGGCAAGTTTAGGAGGAAGAACCTCCCAATAGACACGTGGAGAATGTGGAACCTCCAATCGGACCACGCCTTGGCTTAGGGTTCAAACACAGTCACTAACCACAGTGCCACCCTGCTCTGGTGCCCCAAATGGCATTGCGGGAGTTTGAAGATGTTAGGAGTGAACCTGTGGAAAGCTCTTGTCATGGACTGGCATCACAACCTTGGGCTGGAAGCTGCCAGCAGTGCAGTCGGGCCTGAAAATGGATCAGTCAGTCAGCCTCACCGGAGACCAGGATTTATAAAAGAGCAGAACCTTTTCAATGTCAAAAATCTGAATGTAAAGAGATTTAGAAATCTTCAGACCTGATGCATACAAGGCCATCTGCTGTGGTTGGAAAAGAATAAAAGTAATGGGTGGCAAAATGTAATCATCATATCAAGGCAGGCTTGGTGTCATGCGCACATAAAATGGGACACACTCCACACCTGCTGGAGTAGTAGAGAAGGAGAAAATGAAGGCAAAACATGACGGCCATTACGAACAACGCTGCACATCCTCTCTCTGTGACACACCAGCAGGACTGAGGACTTCAGCAGATGTGAGCCAAGAAACCCGTCTGGCCTCCTTTATACCCATCACAGTACGTCTTTATAGCGTCTTGCTGGGACTGCTCTTTTTCTACATTTATCCAAGGCACGTGTTCTTTCTTTTCAGTAATACTGATGTGTGTTTGAGGTAGTTTAATATTTCTTAAGCTTTTGTGAAATGCCAGATTTCCCTCTTGGGACAAATTAAGCTCTATCAACCTATCAATCTATCTACAAGGAAATTCGCACTTACATGTCTAATCAGAACAGCTGACAAAAATATAATATAAAAATAAATAAGTAGAAAGTATGTTTTGCGTGGAAGACGTGCCGGATTTACGTACGGGCGACATGCGCGGCATTTTGCAGTGGGTGGCGCAGGGCGCACGCAGCAAAACCATTCGGAGATGCAATTACTGGTCAAGCCATTAGGAGCGCCGTTTTGGAAAGCTAAGGGGCGCACCCTCGGTAAAGTCTGCGCTTTGTACACACAGAGGTCGTCCAAGTCTAATACTCACAACCGGCCATGGAAACCTACAGCCCACTAAACATCAACCGCCCACCCCGCCTTGGACTTCACATGGGCTTTCATCTGCACTTCATGAAATATTCATTTATGAATACTAGAAAAAGGGCTGAAAAATCAGAGTGCTCAAAGAAACAGGCAGGCAGACAACTTACTAAAAATCCATGTTTTCTAGTCTGCTCCTTGAACTGTGATTGTGTAAAGGCGCTATATAAAGAAAATGCAACATCAATGCACATCCACATCAGTCTAACTAAAAAGCGGCAGAGCTCTTTAGACCAACTGTCCGTAAAATGTTGTTCTGCTGCTAATGTTGAAGAAACAAGGCGCATGGAGACACCAAAGAGAAAAGAAATCATTAATATTACCAGCGCCCTCTAGCGAACGACACTCAACAAAACATGCAGTGCCGATCGGCTCTGAAGCGTCTCGGCAGAGAGCCGACAGGCTCCGAAACAACAGCGCGAGGAGTGCCCGTAGCGGCGTGCCGGAACTTTTCGGTTCTTCTTTTCAACTTGTTTCAATTTTAAAATACAGCAGGAATAACAGACACCGGATAGAAAGTTAAAAGAGCGGAGATCTAGTAGGAGGTTTAGAAGAAGAAGAAGAAAAAGAAGAGAAATAATAAGATGAACTCTGGCAGCGGAGACAACGTCAACGTCCCGAAGACTTGGGATTTGGAGCCGATCTGCTCATCCTCTGGTCACTCGGGTAAGGATTTACTTTACATTTGTGTCCGAGCGGAAACACAGCATTAAATTATATTATATTATATTATATTAATCACAAATCTGCCCTTGACAAGTGGGGTTAGAAGATATATGAATGAATTATAATATAATATGATATAATATTCATACATTTTCTTAACCCGCTTATCTCCTCTTATCTCATTTCTTCTGCTGGAATGTCTTTACTTGGCGAGGATTGCTGTGATATTATATTACATTATGGAATTGTCAGACCCTTTTATTGTATTATAATAATATATATTATATTATACTGTATATTATTCCCTGTGTGTGCATGTGACAATACCAACCCTATGAGCGCTATAAGTGAGGTTAGAAAATGGATGGTTGGATTATATTATGTTGTCAGTCATTTTCTTACCCGCTTAATCCTGAACAGGGTTGCGGGGGTCTGCTGGGGCCTATCCCAGTTAGCATAGGGCGCAAGGCAAGAACAAACCCTGGACAGGGCACCAGTTTATCAAAGGGTGAACACACACACACACACCAAACACACATGAAGGATAATTCAGCATCACCTATTCGCTTAACCTGCATGTCTTTGGACTGTAGGAGGAAACCCACACAGACACGGGGAGAACATTCAATCTCCACACAGAGAGCACTCAGGACATGAATCTTACTACAAGGCAGCAGTGCTACCTCTGTGCCACCATACCGCCCCTTATACAGTACTATATTATATTATATTATTATATTATATTATATTATTCATCCATTTTCTTACTCCTGTTATCCTGAGCAGGGTTTCCGGGAAGCTGGAGTTTAACCCAGCAAGCATGGGGCGCAGTGTGCCAGTCCATTGCCAGGTGAAAACGCGCACCGCACAGTACGGCCAATTTATCTTCGCTAATTCACCAAACCTGCTAACGATGCTAAAATTCACCAAAGCTGGTTTCCAGTAACAGGTGTGTTGGTGTGCCTGGTGTTTGACTGGCTTCCCATCCAAGGTGGGTTCCTGCGTTTCATCTAATGCTGCTGGTCTCATGTCCTCTGACCCTGAATTGCATTAGCAGGTGTGGTGAATTTTGGGATAAATGAATAATCAAGACTGAATTTCACCAGTGTCTGGTGAGATCTTTACCTCGTGTGTGACTCCAGTAAGTCCCGGCTGTTTGGTGTAATGGACAGGTCCACACGCTGTAGGTCTGATGTCCCTCTGTGGGACTTTGGCTGTATGATGGATCTTCTGAGAGATTCGGAGACCCAACGATTGTTGGCGATTCTTGTCAGTATGTTGAGCCATCCAGATGCCCGTGGCAGAGGCGGAGTGCTGGCTCTGGGGCTAAGGATCTGCACTGGTAATCGGAAGGTTGCCGGTTCGAATCCCGTAAATGCCAATAGGGACTCTGCTCTGTTGGGCCCTTCAGCAAGGCCCTTAACCTGCAATTGCTGAGCGCTTTGAGTAGTGAGAAAAGCGCTATATAAATGCAAAGAATTATTATTATTATTATTATTAAGTCCACATGCCCAGGTCTCAATGTTGCTCACACCCGTGGAGTCATCTGTGCCCCTTTTTGTGTGTCCCTGACACAGAGTGCAGTTCTGATCTCATGTCTTTGGAAGAAGATAAAGAAATTGCATCCAAAGCAGTTCTACTCGTCATCAACAGCGCCAGAAAGGGAGCCGTCTGCCTGTGCTCCAATATTGCGGAGCTCCTTCGGGATAACCAGCGGTAAGTCACAAAACTTGTTCACTTCTTTTTTTATTTTAAATGATCTTGTAAATAGTTACATGCTCAATCTATGGATGACGATCCCTAAACTTAACCCGATGCCATCTGTGTGTAGAGTGAGAGCTTTGTACTCGGAGGTGAGGAGGTCCAGTATCTCTCATCTCATCCTCATGGTGTTTCATTCCCAGGTATTCAGGCTTGTGGCATCAACCTTACAAGGGGGCGTGGTTTGTTTTCCCATCACCTGGAAGGGGGCGGGGTTTTCTCTTGTAATGACACAAGGGGCCTGGCTTCATTAGAATAAAAATTGGAGGAAAATTAAAACACAAAAAAACAAAGATGCCCTCAAGCTGCTTTATCAGTGTCACCCGCTGTCGCTCGGAGGACGAGGGATTGTGGGTTCCCAACCTCAATGAAAAGAAGCCACTCATGTTACAGTCTCCATGTTATTTGAATATAACATACTAGACAAAGAGCCCGTTTCGACAACGTAAGATGAAACGGGCACGAGTGGAATAGTAATAAGTGTAAGCACCACAAACCTGATATAGGTGTACTGAATGAATGTGTAATTGAATCAGAATGCGTAATTAGGCCTCAAGCTGTAGTCGAAATCGCCTTTCAGGCCTCTAGAGCTTTAATCGAAGTTGCCGTTTTCTTTGAATTTTTGCGGCCGTAAATCCGCCGCCTGCTGCGATGTCAGTCTTGTAACGTTTTTCGGGGAGCTACGCATAAGGCGACTCCGCATTTGGCTTCGGACGGACGTGAGTGAGTGAGTGAGTGAGTGAGGAGGCTGGCAAATTATGTATTAAGATGTGGTCCGTGACCGACATCATTCTGGAACAATCTGCTTCACTCTCAAGTTCAATTCGTCATTAGGCCAGACAATATGACCAAGTGTTGGCACTGAAATCACAGTGGTGGCAGCTCAGTGCCAGCCTTCCGACCCTTTATGTGGCCCTTTGGTTATTTTCGCAACTGCCTGACACAATATAATACCAGGTAGGGTACACCATTTTCTTCATTGCAGTGGGCACTTTCATAAACCACAGCTGGTGAATGACAGAAGTAGTTTATAGGGAAGACCCTGAGTCGAGGGTTAGGTGGGCACTTGAAGGAGCCACAGTTCTGGGATCATGGGTTAAGATAATGGGGTCCATGGCATCCCCATTCTATTGATTGGTGGGTGGAGGGGAGGGGGGGCACTGACAAACAATCGGCAACAAGACAAGCATGTGGGCACAAAAATGAGCAAACTTGGGAGGGGGGGGGTGGTTATCTCAGACATGTGCTGTGGACAAACGTGCAGGGATTTAGATTATCTATATATATAAAATCCCTGTGTGCGTCCAGGTGTCCGTGTGGGTGTCTTCTGGTGAAGTGCGCATGCGCGGGGCACGGTGCGATGCGCGATATTACTGTCAGAGAAAGTTAGAGGCGTTTTACGGAAATACAAACCAGTATTACTTAGAGAGGAAATTAAAGGTACACAATACAGTGACGCATATTACAGCCACATACAAGCCAGTATTACTGTCAGAGGAGATTAAAGGCATATTACTGACATGCACGCCTGTATTACCGCAGAGAAAATTAAAGGTATATTACGAACATACAAGCCAGCGGACGAACAAGACGGTATCCTTCAATAAGGTCGCGCACAAAAAGGCGAGCCTCAAAAGGGCGACCTCAATTGGGCACAGCGAATAATGGCGCACGTAAATAAAGATCTGCACTTTTGTTGCTCTTCACATATTCCAGAGCCATTTGAACTAAATTATCTACGAACGCCTTTATTCGCCGCGCTCAATTGAGGTCGCCCTTTTGAAGCTCGCCTTTTTGTGCGCGCCCTTATTGAATAGAGCCGTACAAGACAGTATTACTGTCACAGAAAATTAAAGACACACAATACACGGCGGCAGCCCACGAAGAACAGTCAGCTCAGCAAGTAAACATCAACAAAAGAAAGGCTGAAAGAAAGAAAAATACGACCAACAAAAAGAATGAGGTCAAAGTCCCTTGCCATTTATAGACTATTCCTACTAATGTTTATGCACTACTGTTCTAGTGCCGTTATTGTAACGGGCTAAATGACTAGTTTATTTATAAAAGCCCTTTTAAAACAACAGAGGTTGCACCAAAGTGCTCTACAAAGAAGCATTAAAATAATCACAATGCAAACAATCATGCAGAAGCAGATTAATACAACTACCAATTATAACATCCACCACAATCCCATCATACACAGTGAAAGACAGAAGAAAACAAGTAGATCTTGGGCTGACTTTTAAAAACCTCGATCGAGGATGAAGACCTGATGTGAAAAGGCAAGTCATTCCAAAGCCTAGGAGCAACAACTGAGAAAGCTCAGTCTCCTCTGGACTTGGAGATCTTGGCACTACAAGGAGTAGTTGTCCAGATGACCTCAATGCTCTTGGTGCCACATAGGGTTGAAGAAGGTCACTGATGTATTTTGGAGTGAGACCACGCAAGGCTTTAAAAGCAAACAACAAGATTTTAAAATCAATGTGACACCTCACCAGTAGCCAATGGAGATGGAGACGCTAAAATGGGGGACATGTGATCCCTTTTTCTCAACCCAATCAAAAATCTCGCTGCAGCGTTCTGAACCAGTGGAAGGTGCGACAGAGCAGACTTGGGCAGACCCACATATAAGGAATTACAATAATCAAGGTGAGATGTAATAAAGGCATTAATGACGGTTTCTAAGTCCTTCTGTGATAGAAAGGATTTTAGTTTAGAAATTTGCCTCAGTTGGTAAAAACTGGACTTTTCTACCATGGAGATTTGTTTTTCAAAACTTAGTGATGACTCAAAGATTGGTTGACAGACGAGATCAGACAGGAGTCCACGTGGACTGTGATGTTTGCTGATGACATTGTGATGTGTGGCGATAGTAGGGAGCAGGTTTAGGAGACCCTGTAGATGTGGAGATATGCTGTAGAGAGGAGAGGAATGAAGATCAGTAGGACCACCAAGACAGAATACATGTGTGTGAATGAGAGGGAGGTCAATGGAATGGTGAGGATGCAGGGAGTAGAGTTGGTGATGGTGGACGAGTTTAAATACTTGGGATCAACAGTACAGAGTAATGGGATTGTGGAAGAGAAGTGAAGAAGAGAGTGCAGGCAGGGTAGAATGGGTGGAGGAGAGTGTCAGGAGTGATTTGTGACAGATAAGTATCAGTAAGAGTGAAAAGGAAGGTCTACAGGATGGCAGTGAGACCAGCTACAGTGCATCCGGAAAGTATTCACAGCGCATCACTTTTTCCACATTTTGTTATGTTACAGCCTTATTCCAAAATGGATTCAATTCATTTTTTTTCATCAGAATTCTACACACAACACCCCATAATGACAACATGAAAAAAGTTTACTTGAGATTTTTGCAAATTTATTAAAAATAAAAAAATTGAGAAAGCACATGTACATAAGTATTCACAGCCTTTGCCATGAAGCTCAAAATTGAGCTCAGGTGCATCCTGTTTCAGCAGCAGGGACTGGGAGACTAGTCAGGATAAATGGAAAGATGACTGCAGCAATGTACAGAGACATCCTGGATGAAAACCTGCTCCAGAGCGCTCTTGACCTCAGACTGGGGCGACGGTTCATCTTTCAGCAGGACAATGACCCTAAGCACACAGCCAAGATATCAAAGGAGTGACTTCAGGACAACTCTGTGAATGTCCTTGAGTGGCCCAGCCAGAGCCCAGACTTGAATCTGATTGAACATCTCTGAAGAGATCTTAAAATGGCTGTGCACCGACGCTTCCCATCCAACCTGATGGAGCTTGAGAGGTGCTGCAAAGAGGAATGGGCGAAACTGGCCAAGGATAGGAGTGCCAAGCTTGTGGCATCATATTCAAAAAGACTTGAGGCTGTAATTGCTGACAAAGGTGCATCGACAAAGTATTGAGCAAAGGCTGTGAATACTTATGGACATGGGATTTCTCAGTTTTTTTATTTTTAATAAATTTGCAAAAACCTCAAGTAAACTTTTTTCATGTTGTCATTATGGGGTGTTGTGTGTAGAATTCTGAGGAAAACAATGAATTTAATCCATTTTGGAATAAGGCTGTAACATAACAACATGTGGAAAAAGTGACGCACTGTGAATACTTTCCGGATGCACTGTATGTATGTAGGCACTGTGGAGACGGTGGCACTGACCAGAAAGCAGGAGACACAGCTGGAGGTGGCAGAGTTAAAGATGCTAAGATTTGCATTGGGTGTGATGAGGATGGACAGGATTAGAAATGAGGACATTAGAGGGTCAACTCAGGTTGGACGGTTGGGAGACAAAATCAGAGAGGCGAGATTGTGTTGGTTTTAACATGTGCAGAGGAGAGATGAGGGGTATATTGGGAGAAGGATACCAAGGGTAGAGCTGCCAGATAAGAGGAAGGTCTAAGAGAAGGTTTATGGATGTGGTGGGTGTGACAGGGCAGGATGCAAAGGACAGGCAACCCCAAAAGGGAGCAGCTGAAAGAAGAAGAAGATGTACATAAAATTCAATGAATGAGTTAACAGAGAAACCTTAAGACGTGTAACCGAGATCCTTAATCTTCAAGCAGAATATCAAAGTTTCCCTTTGTCCCACTTTTTTTTGTGTGTATTACTAATCTTTTTCCTTATTTTTTGTAAGAATTGTTTGCTTTTGAATTTCACTAACATCTTCAAAATGAAGACACTTGGGACTGTGGAATTTTTTAATGTACAGCCAGTCCTACTTGTGCTGTAATGCCTTTCTGGTAGCTGCATTTGAATCATTTTGAACTTTTTAGAAACCCTTGACAAACGCCGCTACAGTGAGACGGTGGCGCTGACCAGAAAACAGGAGACAGAGCTGGAGGTGGCAGAGTTAAAGATGCTAAGATTTGCACTGAGTGTGACGAGGATGGATAGAATAAGAAATGAGGACATTAGAGGGTCAGCTCAGGTTGGATGGTTGGGAGACAAAGTCAGAGAGGCGAGATTGTGTTGGTTTGGACATGTGCAGAGGAGAGATGAGGGGTATATTGGGAGAAGGATGTTAAGGATAGAGCTGCCAGGCAAGAGGAGAAGAGGAAGGCCTAAGAGAAGGTTTATGGATGTGGTGAGAGAGGACATGCAGGTGATGGGTGTGACAGAGTAAGATGCAGAGGACAGAAAGATATGGAAGAAGATGATCCACTGTGGTGACCCCTAACGGGAGCAGCCGAAAGAAGAAGAAGAAGATGATACCTCGGTTCCTGACATCATTATGAATCATTGCTGCCAAAGGTCCTAACTGAGTGCCAATTTCAACTGCAGATGTGGTAGGACCAAAAATAATGACTTCTGTTTTATTTTCATTTAATTGCATGAAATTGTGTGCCATCCAATATTTAATATCCTCAAAGCATTTCAACAGCTTTTTTACAGATGAAGTGATGTCAGAAGTAACTTTGAGGGACAGCTGTGTATCATCAGCATAACAATGATACGCGACATCATGTTTGTAAAAGATGGCCCTCAAGAGGAGCCAGGATAGAACCTTGAGGGATGCCTTGTGTGAGAGGAGCTGGCTGAGAGAAATTCCCATCTGTGTTCATAGACATAGATCTGCCTTTCAGGTAGGACACAAACCATTTCAGTGCACAGCCTTGAATGGCCTACTTCATCCTCAAGCCGTTTTATTTTATGGAAACCTACAGAAATGACAATAAGACTCTGCTGCACGTTCAAATGTCACCAGCTTTAAGTTTTGCGCCTCGTGATGACAGGCCTGCTGCTTTTGAAAAGCCTCTGGATACTTTATCTCTACAGCAAGAGGCTTCCAAAAAAGGGAGTGGGCAATAAATGGTCTACTCTGGTATAAAATTTCTTGAAGGAAAAGAAAAGTTTTACCAGCATGGCTAAAAGTTGATGTGTTCACACGTTTGCCATCACCTTTTAGCCATCCTGGTAAAACTTTTTTTGTTTTCCTTCAAGAAATTTTCCCTTTCAATTTCTCAAAAGGAAATGGAAAATGTGATCTTCCATTGGTGCATTAGTATCTAAAAGGTGATGTCCTTATATTGTGACTTATAGGAGGTGTTGCAGCATCACAAACCCCAGACACAACCACAGTGACACAAGTCACAAGTCCACAGGGGGCGGAGCGGTGGCTCTGAGGCTAAGGATCTGCGCTGCTATCCAGAAGGTTGCAGGTTCGAATCCCCGTCACTGCCAAAAAAGAGACCCTACTCTGCTGAGCCTTTGAGCAAGGCCCTTAACCTTCATTTGCTCCAGGGGCGCTGTACAATGGCTGGCACTGCACTCTGACCCCAAGGGGGTATGCGAAAAGTAACAAATTCCTAATACAAAGTGTATAAGGCAAAATAAAAAACAAAAAAAAAAGAATTTTTAAGCACACAGGGTTTTTTTTTTCAACAAGGCTTATTTTATATTTGTAAAACAAAGGCACCAGCAACTCTTCTTCCTTCACTCTGTCTCTCTTTTCTCCTCCGTCCTCCACTCCTGATACCAACTTGCCCGGATGAGGCAGAGTAGACCAGAGAGTACTTCTGGTGCTCAAATATGGTCTGATGGTAGCACTTCTGGGTCAGACGAGGGTCTCCTAAAATAGGGATAATAAATTCCCTATCCCAAACCCAGGCAGCAGCAACCCCTTGTGGCACCCACGGAACCCAAAAGGGTTGCACTCCGGGACTTCAGTCCCCAGTATGTCCTGTGGGTAATCCAGCTATGCATCCAACCTCAGGGATGCTGCCATCAAATGTGAAGGAGGAGAAAGTACTCCGAAGTTGTTGTCTCCTTAATTTGTCTGAAGTCCTTCAGTGGCGCTGGCCTTTCAGCCGGGTAAAAGACCCTGTGCCATCCAAGCCAGGGTGCCAGCCAATGCATGCAATCTGTTACAATGTGTTATGAGTACTTGTAGTATGTGAGAGGAGAAAAGACCGAGAGATGAAACACATAGTCAAACAAGCAAGGGTCATAAAAGAGAAGATAAAAATCAACTGATTGTCAAGTTTAGGGGTAGAAACCAAAAAAGAATAATTTTTGAACTGAAGCCAAAGTCAGAAACTGAAATGGACCTCTCTACTTGATTATTTCAAAATTACACTACCGAGAACACAAGAAAGGTTTGGTTTGATCTAACCAGAGGTAACTCCAGGATAAAATATCACTATATTTATACGCAACAGCTGCTAAGACAGAAGAGTCATACAGCCCTCTATGCCATCTTATAATAACATCTCTCTATTATAAAAGATGAGATGAGACGAGACTATTGCCATGAGATTTGTTCAAGTTGGTAGAGGGGGTCCCTCCCTCTTCTCAACCATTTCCGGTTAACGGCCCACGCCCCTGGTCCTCTCGCCTCTCATTCGTGTGAATGCTTTTGTCAGACACAGTTCCTGCACTCTCAGTTCTTCACTTTAAGTTCTAAATAAAAGAAGACTTATCATTATGTCCAAATCTTATTGAAGAATTTCATCCCGAAGAGTTATCAACAGAAGAAATGAGTACAAGGGCATTCCTAGCACTGAATTAACACGAAAATTGTCGATTGGTTACACGGCAAATTGGTTAAATGCGTATCAATAGACTATGCTGAAACAGTTGGTGGTGATGGTGCGGAAGATGAAAACATCAACTTACAATATCACGCAGAATATCTACACCGTCTTGTCTTCCACCGGCCGAATTACTATTGAAAGAAGGATGTATCGTAATGTTATTGCGTAATTTATGTCTGAGTGATGGGCTAAGCAATAGGACAAGATTAGTTGTATTCAAAACTGGTCGAACAATTCTGACATGTAAAATTTTAACAGGCGACAAGAAAGGTAATGGAGTACCGCGGATAACATTAGACACCAAAGGAGATCTTGATATGCCACTCATATTAAAACGTTTACAGTTTCATGTTAGCACAGCTTTTGCTATGACAAGTTACAAATCACAAGGACAAACTTTCGAAAAAGTCAGTTTATTTATTAGAGAGAAAGAAACGATATTCACTCATGGGCAGTCATACGTTGCGTTGTCACAATGTAAGTCCAAACACGGAATCAAATTTCAATGCGATATTAACGAAAAGTTAATTCCAAATATTTTTTTTAAAAAGTATAAAAAGTATTTCTATGTTAATTTCAAAGCCAAACAGAATGAATACCTCTAACGCAACATGAAACAATTTTCTTTCAATTTATTACATTATACTATTTTTTGCTTTGATTAATTACTAATGTAAAATAGTTAATTCTATTATCCATATGTAACAATTCCCATGAAAATAACAATCTGTTTAAATTGTACATCTGCTTCCCCATACGCAAGTGGCAGAGCCGCGAAGTGGCTAGCGTGTAGCGCCTGCCTGGGGGTTGGCGAGCGAAGTGAGCAGGGGGTTAAGCCCCCTAGTAAAATTACATTTTACTAACCTTAGTGAAAATGACCCAGAGGGCCAAATATACAATATAAACAGTTTCCTCACGGAAAATAATAAGAAATGAACTGTAAAAGAAAAGACAGACCACAATAAACAGTTGAGGTACCACCTTGGTAACCGCGTATAATCTATCTTACTAAACCACAGTTAATTTATGCATGGCGGACGCACCGAGGCGCATACATACTGCCACTGAAGCGCATGCATACTGCGCCGTGGCGCCCGCCCCAGAGTCAAACATGGCGGCTTCCCAGAGGCAGTAGATGGCGCCCAAACAACACAACCTGTAGGGTCAAACGCAGCGGCTTCCCAGAATGCGACGGATTCCCAGAGTCAGTGGGTGGCGCCCAAACAACACATCCTGTAAACTAGACTTAATGAACGAAGGCGCCCACACAAAGAAACCGCTTTAGTTCAAATAGGGTTATTCAATTAAACGGAAACTTTAACATGCCTATGACCTGTGAACTAAACCTGAGGTAAAGCGTGCATGCCAGGTTGTACAGCCGCCCGGACGCGACCGCCCACACCACCGCATATACCCTCCATGATATTTCATCATCAGGGCAGCACGGTGGCGCAGTGGTAGCGCTGTTGCCTCGCAGTTAGGAGACCCGGGTTCGCTTCCCGGGTCCACCCTGCGTGGAGTTTGCATGTTCTCCCCGTGTCTGCGTGGGTTTCCTCCGGGCGCTCCGGTTTCCTCACACAGTCCAAAGACATGCAGGTTAGGTGGATTGGCAATTCTAAATTGGCCCTAGTGTGTGCTTGGTGTGTGGGTGTTTTTGTGTGTGTCCTGCGGTGGGTTGGCACCCTGCCCAGGATTGGTTCCTGCCTTGTGCCCTGTGTTGGCTGGGATTGGCTCCAGCAGACCCCTGTGACCCTGTGTTTGGATTCAGCGGGTTGGAAAATGGATGGATGGATGGATGGATATTTCATCACGCAGAAACTGATTGCCACTCTTGGATTTCCGATTCGCTAGCGAATCGCGGGCTTACTTCTTGATATAATATTACAGAGTCTTCTTTACAGATAGTTCAGTTCTGCTATAAACTCCTAAGATGCCGGATCTTCCAGCTTTGGGGACTTTTGTCAGGGTCCAGGCAGATTGACACAGTAAGTGATGTCAGTGGTGGAAAAGCCATCAATCTTCCTGTCTGCAGAGAGAGGAGGAGGAGAAGAGACACTACTACACAGCGCCAACCCCTGGAGCAGTACGTTATTACTATTACTAGAACCTTCAAGCTGGAGATCTCAAACTCCAGTCCTGGAGAGCCACAGTGGCTGCAGGTTTTTTATTCCATCCCATTTCTTAATTAGTGACCTGTTTTTGCTGCTAATTAACTTCTTTTGAATTAATTTTAATTGACTTGTTTTTTAAGATTTGTTTCCCTGACGTTCGTCATCATTCCTCTGATTTGCTTTACTTCTTTCCTTAAACGGAACTCAAACAGAAATGACATGTGAAGTGAGTGAGCCAACAGAAGACCGACTAAGTCAGGGCCTCCAACTCCAACCCATTTCACTCCAACCAGTTGCTTAATTAGGAGCCGATTCTTGTCGTTAATTAAACTCGTTCTTTAATTCTGTGGCTTGTTGCTGCTCTCATTGTGGAATAGCAGACATTTCTGAAATTGTTGATTTTCTCTTTTCTAAGACCTCCATTAAAATGAGCAGATCAACATCCCTAAGGCCTTCATCTTTATTTATTTTCAGATACTGTATGTTGGACACCAGTTGTTTTGTATCTCATTATTGTTTGGCAGCTAATTAAGGAAAAAGAAACAATTAAGGGGTCTGAGTCTTCAAGAGCAAGTCCATTAAAATTAACTCAAAAGAAGTTAATGAGCAGCAAGAACAGGTCACTAATTAAGGAAAGGGTTAGAATGAAAACCTGCAGCCACTGCGGCCCTCCAGGACCGGAGTTTAAGAACCCTGATTTAATCTGTCCTCTATGCGCATGCACATGAGAGTATATAAAAATACATATAAAAATATCCCAAAACTAATAAAAAATACTAATAGAAATAACTCATAATTATATCAACATGAACTTGTACTTGAACTGTGTCTAATAAGTAAGCCTATCTTGTGGCTACTTCTCCAGAGCTAGAGGTGTCCAAACAGAAGTAGGTGATAAATTGATTGATCTGCTATACTGGACGAAATTCTTCTTGCATTGTGGATTAAGAAAAAAAATGTTTTATTTGTATGTTAAAAAAATGAGTCGAAAACTCATATTAAAACATATTCTGTCACTAAAGGTGTAAATCTGTGTATGCAAAAGAAAACAAGGAATGTGAATTTATGTTGGTGTATTGGTATCTTATAGGCAATGTCCTTCTGTATGGACTTGTATGTGAATTGTGTGTAATAAGTAAGCCTGTCCCTTTGACAATATTAACTCGGAGTGCCGTGTGATTAGTGGCCGTCGTTGTGTAAAGACATTTGTTGGACTGGCTTTCCCCTTTAAATGGTGAAGATGATCATTTCTTCTGTGAATATAGGCTATCAAACTTAATTCCTATTTGGCCGTGATGGTTACTGCTTTTTCTTTCCACTGATCTTGGATCAAAAATAGTAATTCTTTCTCATAACTCAGATCTCTTCTTAATCCAGACTTTGTCTCTGGACTCTTTCTTAATAAATTCAGACTCAATGAATTAGATTTGGGCGGCACGGTGGCGCAGTGGTAGTGCTTCTGCCTCGCAGTAAGGAGACTTGGGTTCGCTTCCCGGGTCCTTCCTGCGCGGAGTTTGCATGTTCTCCGGGTGCTCCGGTTTTCTCCCACAGTTCAAAGACATGCAGGTTAGGTGCATTGGCGATCCTAAATTGTCCCTAGTCTGTGCTTGGTGTGTGTGTGTGTGGGTGTGTGTGTGCTGCAGAGCCCCCAACACAGGGCACAAGGCAGGAAACAAACCCCAGGCAGGGTGCCAACGCACACACACACACCAAGCACACACTAAGGACAATTTAGAATCACCAATGCACCTAACCTGCATGTCTTTGGACTGTGGGAGGAAACCCACGCAGACACGGGGAGAACATGCAAACTCCACGCAGGGAGGACCTGGGAAGCGAACCCGGATCTCCTAACTGTGAGACAGCAGCGCTACCCACTGCGCCACCGTGCCGCCTAAATTGAATCATATTATAAAAAATATACAAATATATTGTGAGCAGTAGTGGATACCACCAAGTCCCCCAACCCTCAGACACAAAAGACCCAACACAACTCCGGGTTCAATAAATTGATTTTTAATCCAACCAGCTGCAATAGTACAATAAATGCCACCAAAACCAATCAGAAAACCGAAGTCTCCTCTTATCTCCTCCTGCCCTCCCAACTCTGACACCTCAAGGTATGGCGGTGGGCTCCTTTCAAATCGGACCTGAGAGTTCTTCCAGTGTTACAAAACGGCTTGTTGGAAGCACTTCTGGGTCATACGGAAAAGAGGGAGGACCTCCCCGACAGCGCCCTCCACCGTCACCCAAGGACCCCTATATTCTGAACTCTAATTCCTATGCAGCCCTGCAGGTGTCCAAACTGGGACTACCAGTGAGGGACATGGCCATCACCACTGCTCCTGGCCTCCAGCTCTCACCAGAAATTATAAGGCCTTATCCGCAGTCTAGCCATCCTTCTAATTATGGCTTCCCTGCCAGTCAAGAAATCCTCCCTCATCCTGGCCGGAATGGCCGTCCTTCCTTCCTCCTGGGCACTTACAATACACAGCACGTGAATTAAAGACTAACCCTAACCCTAAAATGAACAAAAATGAACAAGCTTGAGAAGCAGAGTCAAACCTGAAAGAAACAGAATAACCGTCTCATTCAATTCATATTATTTTTAATTCGGACTTTCCCAATACTCTTCAGCTCTGCTAGTGTGTACATTTCTCGCTGGGTTATGCATAAACACTGGAATGTTCAGCCGGCAAGCAGATAAGTTACTTATTTGACAGACTTCATTTTGTCTTGTGGAGCACTGTCCACGTTGCTATGGTAGTTCACCGACAACCAAAAAAAGACAAACGTGCAGCTCAGGGAACGGTGTCAGGGAATGAGAATGACAAGGAGCTGCTCGATCACGTAGAAAAATCGGAAGGGTTACAATTGGCTAATTGCAATTTCTACAATGTTCAAGACCCTTGGCTGTCTGGAGGGGCTTTGTGAACATTTACTTAGGTGCACTACCTTGATGGTTCTCCTGTGTTAAGATCTCAAAGACCCTCAGTGAGCCCACCATTTATCTACCATGTATGAGGGGGAGTCAAGCTAAAGTTAGAAAATGGGATTTATCAGAAAATAAACCGATCACGTCACTTCTCAATGTCGTCTCCACCCTTCTCAATGTACTTGCGCCACCTGCCTGGCAGTGCCAGGATTCCAGCAGAATAAAAGGTTTGGTCTTGTCCTTGCGACATAATGTCCAACACTACATGCTGAGCGAGGGGTACTCCAGTCACTAGTGCAACTTACTGTGACTCGCTGGAGACCAAAGTGAAGCCTGCTATTCGATCCAAGCGGCGGGGACTGCTGTCTGTCTCAGGGAGTCCTTTTGCTGCAAGACAACGACACGCACAGTGCCAAGAACACCAAGGCTCGTCTGGCAAAACTGAAGTTTCAGGTATTGCCACATCCTCCTTATTCACCAGGTTTGGCACCCTGTGATTTCCACCTTTTTGGTGGTCGTCGATTCAAGACAGATGACGATCACGTGAAGAAAGCAGTGCACAAGTGGTTGGCAAGGATAAGACAAAACCTTTTATTCTCCTGGAGTCCTGGCACTACCAGGCCGGTCGCACAAGTGCATTGAGAAGGGTGGAGATGACATTGAGAAATGACATGATCAGTTGTGTTAAGGTTCGTCCCATTTTCTAACTTCATCTTGACTCCCCCTCGTAGATCATCATTCACAATAAGCCACTGCAAAGGCCAGGCGTGGTTTAAATATAACTTTAATAAGACAGAAATCTTCTCTGTACTGTCATTTCACCCCCAAAAACACACACTGACAGCAGTCGAGCTCGGAAAAGTGAGGGATGCACTGAGTGGTCCGAGTGGCATAGTCAAACATTGAAATGATGCCATTTATGACCTAAACCTGTATGTTTGCACACTTCTGGAAGAAGACACTCACTTACAGGCAGTCTCACTGGAGAGAAGAATGAACCCAACGTAGCATGGAAAAGAAATCCATTATGTCATTGATCCTGTAAAGAGAACCAAAAGCAGCCACACCATCTGCACTTCAGAAGGGGTCATCCGCCTGAAGCTAAGCATGCTCAGGCCCGGCCAGCACTTGGATGGGAGACCTCCTAGGACAGGGGTCTCCAACATGTCGCTCGTGGGCTACCGGTAGCTCACAACCCCTTTCCAAGTAGCTCGCTAAAGGGTTAATGAATCCTACATAAATATGAAAACTTGATTAGTCAGATTAGGGGTGGGGGATCTGCCCAAAAAATCAGATAGATAGATAGATAGATAAGAAAGGCACTGTATGATTGATAGATAGATAGATAGGAAAGGCACTATATAATTGATAGATAGATAGGAAAGGCACTGTATGATAGATAGATAGGAAAGGCACTATATAATAAATAGATAGATAGATAGGAAAGGCACTGTATGATTGATAGATAGATAGGAAAGGTACTATATGATAGATAGATAGATAGATAGATAGGAAAGGCACTATATAATAGATAGATAGATAGATAGATAGATAGGAAAGGCACTGTATGATAGATAGATAGATAGGAAAGGCACTGTATGATAGATAGATAGATAGATAGATAGATAGATAGATAGATAGATAGATAGATAGATAGATAGGAAAGGTACTATATGATAGATAGATAGATAGGAAAGGCACTATATAATAGATAGATAGATAGGAAAGGCACTGTATGATAGATAGATAGATAGATAGATAGATAGATAGATAGGAAAGGTACTATATGATAGATAGATAGATAGGAAAGGCACTATATGATAGATAGATAGATAGATAGATAGATAGATAGATAGATAGATAGATAGATAGATAGATAGATAGATAGGAAAGGCACTGTATGATAGATAGATAGATAGATAGATAGATAGGAAAGGCACTATATAATAAATAGATAGATAGATAGATAGATAGGAAAGGCACTGTATGATAGATAGATAGATAGATAGATAGATAGATAGATAGATAGGAAAGGTACTATAGATAGATAGATAGATAGATAGATACTTCCTATGATAGATAGGAAAGGTACTATATGATAGATAGATAGATAGATAGATAGATAGATAGATAGATAGATAGATAGGAAAGGCACTATATAATAAATAGATAGAGAGGAAAGGCACTATATAATAGATAGATAGATAGGAAAGGCACTATATAATAGATAGATAGGAAAGGTACTATATGATAGATAGATAGGAAAGGCACTATATGATAGATAGATAGATAGATAGATAGGAAAGGCACTATATGATAGATAGATAGATAGGAAAGGCACTATATGATAGATAGATAGATCAGAAAGGCACTATATAATAGATAGATAGATAGGAAAGGTACTATATGATAGATAGATAGATAGATAGATAGATAGATAGATAGATAGATAGATAGATAGATCGGAAAGGCACTATATAATAGACAGACAGATACTTTATATCACTATCCACAATCTGAATTGCAATCTATCTTTTCAATGTGGCATACACTTAAGAGAATATCCGAACTCAAACTCATGAAGACCTAAGTAACACTTTATTTTAAATCTCAAACAAAGTTGAATTCAATTGTTCTCTCGTTTGCTAGCTGAGCGGAGTTAAGGACCACGCCCTGAAGCTGCGTGGATCTCGGATTCGCACTAATAAATCGATACCACAAGCAAAATATGATACAAAGAGAAATAAGAGAAGTCACAAAATCAACTGGAATGTTCAAGCAAATTATACAAAAAAAACAGATCCAAACCTGTTAAGTAGTTCTCTCGTGGAAAGCAAACAGACATACAGACAGACAGGTGTTAGATTTTATATGTTATATATTACTAAACCTTCAAAATAATGTGCAGTTAAAGTCCCAACAGCATTCTCAACATTTCTGGAGCTTAGTAGAGCCAGATAACTATAAGAATCTTCACCAAGCAGCTCTGAAAATGTCTGCTTTGTTTGGGTCTCCATACCTCTGTGAGTCTGACGTGAATGTCATGAAATCAAAGTTCAGAACGCGACTGACAGACGAACATTTAAATGACTCCATAAGAGTGAACCTAAGTGGCTACACCCCACCATACACCTCTCTTGTTGACTTCATGCAGTGCCAGTCATCTGACGAACTAAAAAACACATCACACATGCAACTGGACCTGTGAATAAAGTGACACAGTGACATGGGACAAAATGACAAATGAAGAAGTCACATCTGTGTATTTGGAATTGCATTGTTTTGTTTTGACAGCATTCATGTTTTAATTCAGTAGTGTGAGATACACTAGACAATGCACACAGACATACAAAATGCACTTGCAGGTGAACTAAATATTTTTTTGTGATGTTTTATTGCAAAATGTGAGTTGTGGATACCAACATTTTGTAAATGTTCAGGCAAAACGAGCTTATTCAGTTTGTTTGGGTTGAAATAAGTGATGAGAATAAACGTTAGAAAACAGGAGTAGCTCTCGGCCATTTTCATTTTGTAAAAGTAGCTCTCAGGGGGAAAAAGGTTGCTGATCCAGGAGGACAGGGGCGGAGTGGTGGCTCTGAGGCTAAGGACTGCGTTGGTATCCTGAAGGTTGCCGGTTCGAATCCCCGTCACTGCCAAAAAGAGATCCTGCAGGGCCCTTGAGCAAGGCCCTTAACCTTCAATTGCTCCAGGGGCGCTGTACAATGGCTGACCCTGTGCTCTGACCCCAAGGGGTATGCGAAAACTAACAAATTCCTAATACAAGAAATTGTATAAGGCGAAATAAAGAACCAAAAAAAAAGAAAAAAAGTTTGGGTTGCTGCTGGAAGAGGTGTTGGTGAGACCACCAACATCCATCTGTGTGTGGATCCCAATGCCCAATGTGCAGTGACAGGGACACTGTGCTGTGAAAATGACGCTGTCATTCAGATGAGATGTAAAACTGAGGTTCTGATTCCCTGTGGTCATTAAAAGATTCCTGGGCATCCTTCATAAAGAGTAGGGTCTATCCCGATGTCCTAGCTAAATTGCCCACCATGGCCCCAGGTCATTCTGGCCTCTTAATCATCTCTCTGTCACCACTTCACCAACTACTAGCTAATGTGTGGTGAGTGTACTGGCACAAAAATGACTGCCATCTCATCATCTGGGTGGATGCTGTACGTTGGTGGTGGTTGAGGTGGCCCCTCACTTAATGAAGGGCTTTGAGTAGTGAGAAAAGCGCTAGATAAATGTGAAGAGTTACTCAGATCACTTTCACATGTGGGCGGCACTGAGGGTTGGGGGACTTGGTGGTATCCCCTACTGCTCACAATATATTTGTATATTTTTTAAATATGATTCAATTTAGGCGGCACGGTGACGCTGCTGTCTCACAGTTAGGAGACCTGAGTTCACTTCTCGGGTCCTCCATGTGTGGAGTTTGCATGTTCTCCCCGTGTCTGCGTGGGTTTTCTCCCACAGTCCAAAGACATGCCGGTTAGGTCCTAAAAATTGTCCCTAGTATGTGCCTGGTGTGTGGGTGTGTGGCGCCCTGACCGGGATTTGTTCCTGCCTTGTGCCCTGTGTTGGCTGGGATTGGCTCCAGCAGACCCCCATGACCCTATGTTAGGATATAGCGGGTTGGAAGATGACTGACTGACTATCACATGTTGGCTTCCATTAACAATCTTTCCTCGGCTGCTCTAATCTGCTCATATTCCATAGCCACTGTTACACACCAAAGTGGGGTGCAATAACACCACCAGAGCTTAAGGGTAAGGAAAGTGGGATAGCAATGGAGGGCTGCTTTGGGATGGTAACTCCAAACCATTCATCTATCCATTTTACCAGCCTTTAAAGGGCTGTGACAGCATCAAGAACAAAGCAGAGCTCAGAGCTCATCACAACCCACAGCAGGTCCCACTCCCACTCACACAATTACAGTTTAAAGATGCTAATTAAATTAACATTCACATCCTTAGGATACAAAACAAGAAAGTTTTCCCACACAGAGAGTGACCCACCAGGAACCCAAGGTCTGATACGTACGTCGAAATGAAACTGACATTTCTTTATCTTGAAGAGTTAAGAGTTCTGCCTATGCCATCTTTAATTAAACTTTAGATTCAGGAGCAACATTCACGTGTTACTCTGAACTGTATGTATGGTCTCCTGGAAAACCCACCCAGATGCAGTCAGGATGATACAGAAGGGCCTCTCTTCACATGATAAGTTCTGACCTTGAAAAGGGAAGCTTCAGTTTCTGAATCATCAGGACTCCCAGACCCTGGGAATTTACTGCTCCAGTGATTGTGTGTTTGTCATCTCTTTGGCAACTTTGGACTGATGAGAGCCTCTCTGCTGAACATTAACTTTTTAAAATATTTGAAATAATTTAGTCAAGAAGAAAAAAAAGGACGACGCAGGAAGCTTTCAGGCCTGAAGGTTGAACGGTGTCATTTGGTAGGCCTGCTCTCCTACGCTTTGACCGTTTTACTGCTTGTTTAACTGAGGATTACTGCACAGAAATGCCAGGCTTGAGGTCGTACCCCAGCCATCACATCCCATCCATTCAATGAGTATAAAGCCAGCACAATTACAACAGAATTGATCCAGGGGGTCTTATCCACTGTGGTGCCTAAATACACAACCATCTTGGTTAGTTGGTTGGTTTTAGGAGTCCAAGCATCAACCACATTGTTAAAATTAGTTCTGAAACGATGTTTCTCTCACAGAGTTGTGTCAGAAGCGGGTAACTAAGAAGGCCAACTGCCACTAAGCAGTATTTCCAAAGTTTGAGCCGTTTCCGTCAGGCTCTGGATTTAGATTTCCAATTACTCAAAAGAAACAAAATTAGGAACTTTGTGCTTACAAGTCAGTGTTCTTATCTGCAGGAATCATTAGACGCAACATCCACACACGTTTAAAAATACAGACGTTAGTCCACGTTTGTGCATTTCATCCACACTACCCTGCAATTTTTAACTGCTGAAAATAATATCCATTGATTTTCCAACCCGCTATATCCTAACACAGGGTCACGGGGGTCTGCTGGAGCCAATCCCTGCCAACACAGGGCACAAGGCAGGAAACGAACCCTGGGCAGGGCGCCAGCCCACCGCAGGGCACACACATACACACACACACCAAGCACACACAATTTAGAATCGCCAATCCACCTAACCTGCATGTCTTTGGGCTGTGGGAGGAAACCCACGCAGACACGGGGAGAACATGCAAACTCCACGCAGGGAGGACCCGGGAAGCGAACCCAGGTCTCCTAACTGTGAGGCAACAGCGGTACCCACTGCGCCACCCATAATAATAATAATAATTCCTTATATAAAATTCCATTTTATATAGCAAAAGGTACAGCAACGTTATAGCGCTGTCGTGCTGACCCTATGTCACAATGTTATTCCACATATTCGACATAATTCTACCAGTTTTCTTATAGTATCAAGTACTCATGAAGCCCATTATAACCGGATCTTATATTATTGGTCATTCAATATTTTAAAATACACATATTTTCCATATGTGAAAAGAATGTTTTTTCAAATTCTTTTATAAGTGCCTTAAGTGGCTTTATTTTTGGTTCCAATTATTTGACTAAAATAAGTAATTTATTTCTTAAAGCCAGAAACGGCTTCACTTTTCTCATAGAGTTTTTAAACGTGGGCTGATGTTTAGTTTGATAATGAAGTCTTTGTACCCTTGACGTACGACACGGCATAACGCACACACAGCACGATCCTTTTGTCGTACACAAATCCATATTCATTCGTCCAAGAGTCTTGAAAAGAGCGAACATCAAGTTTTGCTCTTTTATGAGTCATTTTAGGCCGTATATTACTCAATAATAACAGGAGGTTTGTTTTAACGTACCACGGTCTGCACTGAACGCATCATTTCCTTTTGCTGTGAGTCACATGTGCAAAACGTGGATGGGGGACGCGGAGCACAAATGCATGCGCTGTAATTAAAATCTAATAACAAGTAGTTGGTTTTAACGTACCACGGCCAGCACTGAACACTGTGAAAGAAGCCCCGGACACAGACAGACACCGAGACAGCCAGATGTCCAAAACACACACACACACCAAGCACACATTAGGGACAATTTAGAATCGCCAATCCACCTAACCTGCATGTCTTTGGACTGTGGGAGGAAACCCACGCAGACACAGAGAGAACATGTAAACTCCACGCAGGGAGGACCCGGGAAGCGAACCCAGGTCTCCTAACTGTGAGGCAACAGCGGTACCCACTGCGCCACCCATAATAATAATAATAATTCCTTATATAAAATTCCATTTTATATAGCAAAAGGTACAGCAACCTTATAGTGCTGTTGTGCCGACCCTATGTCACAATGATATTCCACATATTCGACATAATTCTACCAGTTTTGTTATATATAGTATCAAAATTGGTCTGGTTACTCTTGAAGCCCATTATAACCGGATCTTATATTATTGGTCATTCAATATTTTAAAATACACATATTTTCCATATGTGAAAAGAATGTTTTGTCAAATTCTTTTATAAGTGCCTTCACTGGCTTTATTTTTGGTTCCAATTATTTGACTAAAATATGTAATTTGTTTCTTAAAGCCAGAAACGGCTTCACTTTTCTCATCAGAGTTTTTAAACGTGGGCTGATGTTTAGTTTGATAATGAAGTCTTTGTACACTTGACGTACGACACGACATAACGCACACACAGCACGATCCTTTTGTCGTACACAAATCCATATTCATTCGTCCAAGAGTCTTGAAAAGAGCGAACATCAAGTTTTGCTCTTTTATGAGTCATTTTAGGCCGTATATTACTCAATAATAACAGGAGGTTTGTTTTAACGTACCACGGTCTGCACTGAACGCATGATTTCCTTTTGCTGTGAGTCACATGTGCAAAACGTGGATGGGGGACGCGAAGCGCAAATGCATGCGCTGTAATTAAAATCTAATAACAAGTAGTTGGTTTTAACGTATCACGGCCGGCACTGAACACTGTGAAAGAATCCCCGGACACAGACAGACACCGAAACAGCCAGATGTCCAAAATACACATTTTTATTTTCCTTTGTGCGCACAGCACAAACACTGTGCTCAAAGACTCCCAATAACTCAGTCCTTAATTCTATGTCTTTTCTTCACCGCCTCCACTCCTGTCCTGTAAGCTCCGTCCTCTTCCACCCGACTCCGGCTCCCCAAGTGGTGCGAGGCGGCCTCCTTTATATTGCACTCGGAAGAGCTCCAGGTGCTTCCTCAATCAAGTTTCTGGCAGAAGTGCTGCAGACCCTGGCTACGGAATTGTCCAGACGCCCCCTGGTGGTGGCCACGGACCCCAACAGGCTTGAGTTCCAAAATCCCATGGCCGTGGTACCGATGCAACCCAGGATGTCTGTTCCTTCATGTCCCAGGGAATGGCTTGCCCTTTTCTCTGTCCCCTGCTCTTCCAGGCTTCCCGACAGGGCACGATCCCCGGCCATCCACCACAACACATGATTTCCATTTCCATGTGAGTCGCATATGCAAAACGTAAGTGAGGGCACAAACACGTTCGCTGTAATTAAAATATATATATTTTTTTTACTATATTTCAATTCAATCAGAGTGCCATTGAAAATCGTGGCACGCGTGTGTCGTAGGTTGCCGACCCCTGATAGAACGCTTTCCTCACGACTTCAGTAGTGCTTCAGTGAGTGGGGAGCCACTTCATCCACCACCAATGCACAGCACCCACCGGGATGATGCGACGGCAGCCATCTTGTGCCAGTACACTCACCACACAAATTAGCTGTTAGGTGGTGAAGTGGGGGCAGAGAGAAAGAGACAATTAGACACAGGGGATGATTAGGGGGCCACGGTGGGCAATTTAGCCAAGGCATTGGAGTAAACCCTACTGTTTTCGAAGGATACCCAGGGATCTTTTATGACCAAAGAGAGTCAGGACCTCGGTTTTACATCTCTATCTGAAGGACAGCACCATTTTTACAGCACAGTGTCCCCATCACTGCACTGGGGCATTAGGATCCATACACAGGCCACAGGGTAATCCAGGCTTTTCCTAGATGGTCTTCCATCCAAGTACTGGCCGGGCCCGAAGACTTCAGGTCAGACAGAGACTTTTTTGAAGGCGTTCTTCAGCGCCGTCCATTTCTGAAAACACAGACTCAGCATTGCAGTGTGGATGATAATGCAGACTGTGAGTGCACTCTGATTGGTTTGTGCTTATCACATGGCCCTTCCCTGATTGGATCCTGCCTTATTTAAATGATTGGTGAGCCTTCATGAAAGAAAACCACATTCCACCATTGCAGACATTGAGGAGATACTTTCTATGGCATTGTGACGGTCATGAGTGGCTTGAAGCTCCCTGGTCCTTGCAGGATCCTCTTGCACCCGTAACCATCATTAGTCACGTACTGCGATTAGGACAGACATTCAGCAAGAGGTTGGTGCAAAAAAGTGTTTTTATTCAGACAGTGTGGCGCTTTGGTAAAGGCTTTGGACTTCAAACCCTGAGGTTGTGGGTTCAAATCCCACCAGTGACACTGTGTGGCCCTGAGCAAGTCACTTCACCTACCCTTGGATAAAAGCGTAGGCCAAATAAATAAATGTACATTTAAGATCTAACAAAAGTGCAAGCAGTGCAGTACAAACATATCTTCCATAATAAATTAATAGTCCAGTAAAAACAGTGATGTCTGTGAGTTAAAAATCAAATAAATAATCCCAGGATAAAACCATAATAAAACACAGTCATTGGGTCCTTGATGTTCCTCCACTATTATGTCCCAAGCCCAGCTCGACCCTCTCTCCATCTCACCGGCTCACACACTTAGCCGGCAGAGACTCCTCTACACTGACCCCCATCTTGGCTGCCTCTTTCGGTGTCTGCCAGACCACTCAAGGTTGGTTGTCCTCCTGTCTTCCTTCTCCTCCCCTGGTGTACCTAGGAACCCTAAGGAGGACTCCACCGCCATCGCACCCGCTTCTCTTAGAATAATCAGCAGGGTCGATCAGCCCCTAGAGCACCAATCCATTGCTCCTCCATGGGACTAACGACTGCTCTCCTCTTGCTCATCTGCTGACTGACTTGCTTCGGCATTCTCACGGTTTGTGAGATTTGCTCTCCATTGGTCATCATCTCCCCCAAGGTGTGGCACTCTGTCTACTCCGAGGTGTGAATGATGCACTTGACTGATCCGTTTGCATCTGCATACGAGTGCACAATCAGCCAAGCACCCCAGTCACCCTCCCGGGGCAAAATGCGCTCGCTCACACCGACACATGATCGGAACCTGCACCCTCCAGAAATTGATTATTTACTTTAAAACTGCATTTCTCCACGAACTTCATATCACAGGCACTGTGGAACATGAGCATATCGTGGGACATATCAGGTCCTCCAGAACGTTAAATGAACGACATGTAAACACAATACAGACATTTTCTTCAGGTTCATTGGGATTTTGGCAGAAATTGATGCCAAGAAAAAGCCGCACGCAACATTTTTTTATATGCCATCTGAATGCGCATCCAACCAAACACACGTGTTGAAAGCCCGTGTGGACGGACTGATTCGCTGCAATGAGCAGAAAAACACTCAGCGTTCAATCCGTGCTCACCTGACGCTACAGACGGCAGAAAAATACTCAAGTCAGATGTCCGCGTGGACAGGGCCTAAGACAGGAGAGGACTGGGTCTCAAAACCATCCCATCCATCCTTCAACGAGTGAGGTGATGAGGTCGACCCACTCGGCCCATTATTCATTGTAATTTTCTTAAAATTTGTGATGAGTTCACGGCTCGCTACTTGCTATGAGCCTATGATATGAACTCTGTCTAATCTGTTGCCAAACTTAATCTGTACACTGTGGTTTAGACACAACTTAAAATTTGACGATATGCTTAGAAATAAAATTTAATGACAAATAAAAATTTAGTAACGCGATGTGGCAAGCGGCTGGGACGCCCAGAAGGACCGGATGATGGATTACGCCTCCTCCAGACCACGAGGAGGCGACCGCCCTGGTGGCTTTGGGGAACACGGGAACAGTGCTTAGAAGCTCAACCCTATAGGAGAGCCCTGGTCACACCCGGAAGTGCTGGGGGGGACAAAGACCAGGGACACCCAGAGTGCTTCCGGGTGCACGGCCTGTACTTCCGCCACACCAGGGAGTGCCTGCAGGAAATCATTGGGAGGCACCTGGAGCATGTCTGGGTGAAGATAAAAGGGGCCGTCTCCCTCCATTCGATGGCTGGATTCGGGTGGAAGAGGACAGAGCTCGGGAGGAGAGGAGAGGAGTGGAGGTGGTCAGGAAGAGAGAGAAAGGCATTGAGAGAGGCCTGGACTGAGGGTGTTTGGTATGGGGTACTGGGTTGTGCGGGACACTGTAAATATTGTACAGAATGAATAAATGTGTGTTTGGGTGCAAACCTGCGGTGTCATACTGTGTGTTCGGGCCAGTCTCCACACATGGAGTACATGTCAAATGTCAATGTCATGTCCAAGTGCCAGTACCCTAGTTGGCTAGTAGCTTACGCAGTTTGCTGATTTTAGCAGCCACATCATCAACAATACTGTTAGTGTCAAGTTTGGCTAAGATACTTTTCTCTACTGACATCAACATGACCGCCTCAAGATGTTCTTATGATATTGTGCGTCTCAGGCGGGTTTTGATTCTCTTCAACGCAGAATGATCTTTCAAACTGCACTTGTAACACAGGCAGCATTAGCAGGTGCTTGTAGGCAAGCCCAGTGCTCTTGTGGGCATCAGAGGTTTGAACGGAGTAGCACCTTGTAGCAGCAGAGAGGACAGCCTTTACAAGACTTGCAAGTTGACACAGTTGTCCCATCTTGTTCACGATCACTGTCATTGTCATCCTCCACAGTATAAGCATCTGCTACTGATTGTTTAAGTGTTGACCACTGCTGTCCAAAGTTTTGCAGTTCTGTTCATAGTTGTTCAGCAGTGACGCCATCATCAAATCTGAGCAAATATCTATGCAGCTCTTCCATAGCTCCCAATGGAACTTCACCAAAGTTCCTCGGGCGAAGAACCGACAAATCGGCATAGAACGCAGATGTTGTTGATGTGTCAAATCGTCTCTCAATCCTGCTGACAAAAGTAAGTGATTTCAGGTATGAAACAATTATTTTCAACTCGATAATCAAACTGCTCATTTACAATGGAGTAAATTATAACTGAGGTTATAACGAAAACCTCACATGATTGAAATGTTCCATTAACTTAATGATAAGCTATAAATGTTCCGTCCTAATATGAAAAATTCCTATCCTGTGCTTTATAACTTTAGAATAATAAAATGCATAATACATAATCTAAACGGGCGGCACGGTGGCTCAGTGGTAGCGCTCCTGCCTCACAGTTAGGAGACCCGGGTTTGCTTCCTGGGTCCTCCCTGTGTGGAGTTTGCATGTTCTTCCCGTGTCTGCGTTGGTTTCCTCCCACAATCCAAAGACATGCAGGTTAGGTGGATTGGCGATCCTAAATTGTCCCTAGTGTGTGTTTGGTGTGTGTGGTGTGTGCCCTGCGGTGGGCTGGCACCCTGCCCAGGATTGGTTCCTGCCTTGTGCCCTGTGTTGGCTGGGATTGGCTCCAGCAGACCCCCCGTGACCCTGTGTTCGGATTCAGCGGGTTGGAAAATGGATGGATGGATATGAGATGAAATAAATTGCAATAATGTATATGCTAACCAAAATGTAGCGGTATCGAAACAGAAATCGGCAAAAGGCAGTTTTGACCAAATTTTCCGCTGCAACGTTGTGTACTGACAGCTAAAACAACTTGATGACGTAATACGGTATATTATATAGGACTACAGTATAGAAATCACAGTTCCGGACAGATAATGTTTAGTAATTTAGTAGTTTAGTAGTTTAGTTTGGCCACTGGCCTAAGAGACAGCAAAAGTCGTGGTCAAAAAAAAACAAGAGCAGCAAAGTAGATTACTGGATAAACGTCAGCAAAAGGAGTTTGATATTATGGTTTGGATGCGGCTTGGATGAGGAAGTGATTTCATAGGGGACCTTTTAACCAGTTGCATTGTAATCAGAGGTCATGACCCCAGATGACACGCCCCTAACAAGACTGCTCAAGTGACCAGAGCTCAAAATGAACAAAACAGTCCAAAAAAAATGATTAGCTATCAAAACAAAAGGGAATCGCCATAAATGGAAGTCAAAATAAAACTCTATGAGTCAAAATAAAACTCTATGACTCAAGACAAAAAAAAAATTCAAACAAAAAGAGTGTCAGATCACAGGAAATGGCACAGGAAAACTCATGAAGAAACCGATCTCAACATAAATGGCTACCATAACACAAAATGGCAACGACTGGGAGTAAACTGAAGCAGGCCGAATATGCAGCACAACTCCTGTTCCAGGCTTTGGTCGTGTCATGTCTAGACTACTGCAACTGTCTGCAGGTCGCTGCAAGATGATTCAAAATGCAGCGGCACATCTGGTGTTCAACCAGCCAAGGCAGGTATGTGTCACTCCTCTCTTCAGATTACTCCACTGGCTCACTGTAGCTGCACGTATTAAGTTCAAATCCTTGATGTTTGCCAGCAGAGTAATCAATGGGTCAGCACTTATAAACAGTGCCCTCCATATTGTTTGGGATGAAGACCCATTTTTTCCTTGATTTCCCCCTCTGTTCCAGAGTTCATCCATCCATCCATCCATCCATCTTCCAACCTGCTGTCATGGGGTTTCTGCTGGAGCCAATCCCAGCCAACACAGGGCACAAGGCAGGATGTTCCAGAGTTAAAAATTATAAATCAGACAATTTCAGACATTATTAAACTGCACACTGCAGACTTTCTTTCAAGGGGGTCTGCATACATTTTGATCACACCATGTAGAAATGACAACTTTTTTTTCTACATAACCAGCAAAACCCCTCATTTCAGGGCGCCATAATGTTTTGGACACAGCGATGGCAGGTCTATTAAAGCCATTGTCATTTATCCCTCACATGCAATGTAATTCACAGGCCTCATTAGGTGCCGAGGATCTTCTCTGATCCTCTAATGTAGCCATCTTCAGCTCCTGCTTGTTTCAGGGGGCTTGTCCCCTTAAGTTTTCCCTTCAATATATGGAAGTCCTGCTTAGTTAGATATAAATCAAGTGACTGGCTTGGCCATTCAAGAATTTTCCATTTTTTAGCTTTGAGAAGCTCTTGTGTGGCCTCAGCAGTCTGTTTGGCTCATTATCTTGGTGTAGGATGAAGTTTGGAGGCCTTTACTGAACTTGAGCAGATCAGATGTTTGTACACACCTCAGAATTCATTGTGCCGTCAGCAGTTCGGTCATCAATGTGACCTGTGGCAGCCATACATGCCTAAGCCATAACACCCCCATCTCCACGTTTAACAGATGAGGTGATCTGCTTTGGATCTCGGGCAGTTCCTCTTTGTCCCCACACTCGCCATCACTCTGATCAGGTACATCAAGTGTTGCCATTTCTACATGCGGTGACTGAAATGTCTGCAAATCCCCTTCAATGAAAGCACGCTTCGTGCACTTTAATCACATCTGAATTGCTGGATTTGTAATTTTCAGCTGTTTAGCAGAGGGGGAAAATCAAGGAAAAATGCCTCTTTGTCCCAAACATTATGGAGGGCACTGCATATGGAGACACTTGTTGAGGTCTTCTGCTCCTTCTCAGCCACTCAGGTCTGTCATTGAAAGACGTCTGGTGATTCCTCCTCTGCGTGGTATCAGATCTCATTCCACACTCTTTTCACATGTAGCTTCTGGCTGGTGGAACAAGCTGCCCACCTCCATATGAAATTCTGAGCCCCTCAATGTGTTCAAGAAGCGTTTGTTTGGTGAATTTTTGCCTTTTGTTTTTTTTAACCTAGGAAGTGTAACACGATTTCATTTTGTTCCGAACTCTTCACTTGTGATGTGAAGTTTTCTTACCTTGTCCCGTCACACTTGTCCCAAACATTCTCCAGACAGATGTTACTTGATTATGTCAAGCTCTTTTGTAAGTTGCTTTGGAAAAAAGCTTTTGTTTAGCAAATAAATGTAAATGTAAGCGTAAATTATTTAAAAGTAAATGATATACATATGGAAACTAATTAGACGACCCGGGTACGTTTCACAGGTCCTCCCTGCGTGGAGTTTCCATGTTCTCCCCGTGTCTACATGGGTTTCCTCCCATAGTCCAAAGACATGCAGGTTAGGTGTATTGGCGATTCTAAATTGTCCCTAGTGTATGCTTGGCGTGGGTGTGTGTGTGTGCCCTGCCCGGGGTTTGTTTCCTGCCTTGTGCCCTGTGTTGGCTGGGATTGGCTCCAGCAGACCCCCGTGACCCAGTAGTTAGGATATATCGGGTTGGATAATGGATGGATGGAAGGAACTAATTAGACATTGTGACAGAACCACTAGGGGGCTTGCCAGATAGACACGGGAGGCACATTCATAAAAAACACGAGTGCTTTTATTTTTCTTCGCTCATGGAGAACGTCTTCCCCGTTCCCACGAGCCCACAACACAGTCCCAGTGCACAAGCACAATATGCCTCTTTTCCTTCTCTTTCTCTCTTTTCTCCTCCACTCCTCCTCGGCAAGTTTCGTCTCCCTCCACCCAACTCTGGCTCCCTGAGTACTGTCTGCTGGTCCCTTATATAAGGCACCCGGAAGTGCTTCAGGTGTTCGTTGCCCTACTTCTGACTGCACTTCCAGGTGTGGCAGAAGAACCACCCACACGAGTTCAGGAACAGCTGCAGTGCCCCCCTGGCAGTGCCCCCGGATCCCAACAGGGCTGTATCCAACTCCATTTCCCATGAAGCCCTGCAGGAGTCCGGGGCACCGCTGCAACCTGCAACCCATGGGGGCTGCCATCTAGCGTCCCAGGGGAGGTAACGCTGTGACCAAGCTTGGTCCCCCAATCCTTCCAGCGAAGAGGTGTCTCGGTCGGGTAAGAATCCCGGCCATCTGTGACAACATATATAAACCAAAGCCCTGTGTGTGTGGGTCTGTGTTGAGCAGTCTTTTTCTGGTCACACTCAACCACAGCCTCTAGATGGCGCATGCATGCACTTTTCATTTTTTCAGCGCTTGCATGTGTGTGTGTGTGTGTGTGTGTGTGTGTGTGTGGAGCGGTCCACTCTGCTCACGCTCAACCACAGCCATGGGAGTTGGTGTGAAGTCTACTGAAGATACAGAAGCTTATACAAGCGTGACTTGCATGTGGTGAGTTGGCGCATGCATGCACTTTTACATTTTTTCGACGCTTGCAGGCACCTCACTTCTCATTCAACCCAAGCAGACAAACTCAGCTTTGTGATACACACATGATGTGCATTCACATAACGATCTAACATACGTTTGCCTGAGACCAGTTCTAGCCTGTTCCGCTCAATTTGTGCTGCACTTGACTACACGTCCATCTCAGACAAGATACGACCTGTCGGGGCCCACTTAGCAGATGCCTCTGTAAGTTCACCAATATAGTAAAACTGCCAGGGAGTCTTCGGGTTATTTTTTTGTCCAGCAGCTAGTACAATATAAATACAGTTAGGTCCATATATTTGGACAGAGACCACTTTTTTCTCATTTTGGTTCTGTACATTACCACAATGAATTTTAAATGAGACAACTCAGATGCAGTTGAAGTGCAGACTTTCAGCTTTAATTCAGTGGGGTGAACAAAACGATTGCATAAAAATGTGAGGCAACTAAAGCATTTTGTTAACACAATCCCTTCATTTCAGGGGCTCAAAAATAATTGGACAATTGACTCAAAGGCTATTTCATGGGCAGGTGTGGCCAAGTCTGTCGTTATGTCATTATCAATTAAGCAGATAAAAGGCCTGGAGTTGATTTGAGGTGTGGTGCTTGCATGTGGAAGATTTTGCTGTGAAGAGACAACATGCGGTCAAAGGAGCTCTCCATGCAGGTGAAAGAAGCCATCCTTAAGCTGCGAAAACAGAAAAAACCCATTTTAGAAATTGCTACAATATTACGACTGGCAAAATCTACAGTTTGGTACATCCTGAGAGACAAAGCAAGCACTGGTGAACTCAGCAACACAAAAAGACCTGGACGTCCACGGAAGACAACAGTGGTGGATGATCGCAGAATCATTTCCATGGTGAAGAGAAACCCCTTCACAACAGCCAACCAAGTGAACATCACTCTCCAGGGTGTAGGCGTATCGATATCCAAGTCTACCATAAAGAGAAGATGGCATGAAAGTAAATACAGAGGGTGCACTGCAAGGTGCAAGCCACTCATAAGCCTCAAGAATAGAAAGGCTAGATTGGACTTTGCTAAAGAACATCTAAAAAAGCCAGCACAGTTCTGGAAAAACATTCTTTGGACAGATGAAACCAAGATCAACCTCTACCAGAATGATGGCAAGAAACAAGTATGGAGAAGGCGTGGAACAGCTCATTATCCAAAGCATAGCACATCATCTGTAAAACACGGTGGAGGCAGTGTGATGGCTTGGGCGTGCATGGCTGCCAGTGGTACTGGGACACTAGTGTTTATTGATGATGTGACACAGGACAGAAGCAGCCGAATGAATTCTGAGGTGTTCAGAGACATACTGTCTGCTCAAATCCACCTAAATGACGTCAAATTGATTGGGTGGCGTTTCATGATACAGATGGACAATGACCCAAAACATACAGCCAAAGCAACCCAGGAGTTTATTAAAGCAAAGAAGTGGAAAATTCTTGAATGGCCAAGTCAGTCCCCTGATCTTAACCCAACTGAGCAGGCATTTCACTTGTTGAAGACTAAACTTCAGACAGAAAGGCCCACAAACAAACAGCAACTGAAAGCCGCTGCAGTAAAGGCCTGGCAGAGCATTAAAAAGGAGGAAACCCAGCATCTGGTGATGTCCAGGAGTTCAAGACTTCAGGCTGTCATTGCCAGCAAAGGGTTTTCAACCAAGTATTAGAAATGAACATTTTATTTCCAGTTCTTTAACTTTTGAGCCCCTGAAATGAAGGGATTGTGTTAAAAAAAAATGCTTTAGTTGCCTCACATTTTTATGCAATCGTTTTGTTCACTCCACTGAATTAAAGCTGAAAGTCTTTTGAACGAGTTGTGACTTACTGGTAGTGATGTAGTGTAGTGAAGCACACCAAGATCCCTGGAAGAGTTGAAACAGTCGGAGAGCCAATGGGGTCAGGCCTGTTGTGTGCTGCTGAGGCGTCGGCCCATCCAGGTAGACGCGTGCAATGTCTTGTTTCTCTGGCATGATGATCATTTTCCTCTGCTGTCGGAGGAGCTGTGTAAACTCTGCATTTCAGTGGCGGCACTGTCTGAGGTGCACAGACCGGGGACTGGCCAGATCTCTGTAGGTGGATATGCCTTTTATTGGTCTGGTCGCTCTGATGGCTGTCATACTCTGGGAGTAGCTGTTGCTGTACCGGATTGGCATCTTCCAATGGTGTCCGATGTCACTCCTTTCAACAAGTGTATTATGAGACTCGGATTGTGGCACTCTCTGGGTGCCTTGTCTGTTGTCTCGGTGTATGCACTGACCGCAGTGAGTGATATTTCGGTGAGGGGGACATTTTACTCACAACTTCGCTCAGTAGTGCCCACAAGGTGATGCTCCTCTGGTGCATGGGTGACTTCAGTGCAACCACTGGCACTGACAGGGCTGACTATGAGGATTGTCTCAGTCCCCATGGGTCAGGTGACCGTGGTGAAAGTGACTCCATGTTCCTTGACCTTGCAAAAGGTCAGGGGTTGTGAATCGCTGGATCCTGGTTCCAACACCCTGAGGCGCATTGTTGGACTCCAATACTGGTGATGTGGTGAAGGAGGTTGATCACATCCTCTTGGCAGACGCTGGTGGCTCTTGCAAAACTGCAGGGTCTACAGAAGTGCCCAGTTTGCGAATTCTGACCACAGACTACTGTGACGATGTGGGTTCGCTCCAGGCTCCCATCCGACTTCTGGGAGCTCTTGAACCCGACACCATCGATAATGTCGCCGAGATGAGCTGACAAATGAGGACAATTTGCTAATGAAGCCACGGAATAGTGCAAAAAGTGCCAAAGTGCTTTTATTACACAAAAATCAACACAATGTCCAAACAAAAAGTGCAGTGCATCACAGTTTCAATAAATAATCCATAAAAACAGTGCAAAGTGGGGATAAAAACAATATATAAATTCTTTAAAATCCGAGGTTAAAAATGCAGTCTCACTCTTCACAATCTCAGCACACCTCCTTCTCTCATTCTCCCCGGCTCACCCATAACTCCCGTAGCCAACGAAGACTCAACAGCAACAACCTCCTTTCAGCCGACCTCCATCTTGGCTGCCTTAAGGACTTCATGGCCAGACCGTCCGAGGTCAGCTCTCCTCCCTTCTTCCTTCGCGCTCATGTAGTCGCTCCTCAGATCCCTCGAACATTCAGTGGGGTGGACTAGCCCCTAGAGTGCCACAGTCAAACGCTCCTTTGTGGGGCCCCAGCTTGTTCTGCTTCAAAACCGTCAGGTGGCCAGATCCTCTTTCCAAACCTGCCTTTACACGTCCTTTAACCTCTTTTTCCTCTATCCATCCCGATTTCTTGATTCATCCCCCCTTTCCTTTGTGCTGGCCTGTATATATATATATATATATATATATATATATATATATATATATACACACACACACACACCTCCATGGGCGCAGTGCCTTAATCACATGCCGCAGGAAGCCAATGAAGCAATTGAGAACGATCACACCCACACGTGCAGGTGCAACTCACTCCAACTTCTCCAATTAACTCCCCGCGGCCGTGTAATCGTGCCCAGCGAGAGTAACACGGCTTTATGAATTTAAAACCTGGCCCCTTTTCTTTTGAAGCCTCGGACCCGGTATACCACAACTGCTTGTTGCTACTCTGAAGATCCAGCTTAGGTCCAGTAGGCTACCACCTACTAGGAAAATGAGGCTGGACTTGGCCAGACTCCAAGATCAGGCTGTTTCTAATGAGTTTGCACTCAGTTTGTGTGAGGAACTTGTGGATTTGGGTGCGACTGCCGATCCTAATATAATATGGAAGACCTTCCATGACAAGACCCTGAAGGTCGTTGAGGGTTGTGTTGGTGTTACCGGTGTTCCCAGAAGGAGGTGTTTCATTTTGCAGAGCATCCTGGATATCATCGAGAGGAGTCGCAGCGCACAGCTCAATGGCAGCTCTGGTGTGTACCGGGAACTGAGAAGGACAGCTGCGAGGGCTCTGAGGGCAGATAAGGAGATGTGCGCTGTGGTATCTTCTACCTGACTGCTGGAGGCCAAACAATGCATGTTAAAGGTGAGATGTGTCTTCCACAATGGCTCTATGCAGACAATGTGTCTGAAAGATGTCTTGGACTGAGGAGAAGGAGACCTATATGATCCTCTCAGTGGTCCTCACTACACACCGCAGAGTCTTGCGCTCATGGACTTTGCTGTTCTGTAACAACACAGTGATACTGTTTGTCAGGACATTCTCCATAGTTCCTCTGTAAAAGGTGGTAAGAATGGGTTGTGGCAAACCGATTTGCTTCCTTCTCTGCAGAAAAAGGAAGGCATCATTGTTCCTTCTTCACAACAGAGATGGCGTTGATTGTCCAAGAGAGGTCATCAGAAATTTATACCCCAAAGAAACTTGTTGCTACTGACTCTCTCCACAGCAGAGCCATTGATAAGCAGTGGTGAATAGTCAACAGATGTTCTTCTGAAATTGATCAGTCATTTCTTCTGTCTTATGAACATTTAGAGATATATTATTTTCACCATACCACCTCATCAGATGTTCAACCTCTTCTCTTACTGATGAGTTCCACTTTGGTTGTATCAACTTGACAATGACGTTGGACTCAGACTTGGCATTGCAGTCATGGGTGAGCAGAGTGAACAATAGTGGACTCAGCACACAGCCTTGGGGAGCACTTATGTTTATCCTGATGCTATTAGATGTTCTGCTGTCAATGCGCACTGACTGTGCCTCTCTATCAAAAAGTCCAAAATCCAGTTACACAGAGGAATGCCAAGACCCAGCAGAGAGAGTTTTCTCTCCAACTGCTGAGGAATGATCGTGTTGAATGCTGAGCTGAAATCAACAAACAACATTCTGGTGTTCAGGTGAGACAGTATAGGGTGCAAAGTATAGGAGATGGCATCATCAATGGAGCAATTTGGATGGAAAGTAAACAGGAGTGGGTCCAGAGTGGTTGATGTGTCATTTGACCAACTGCTTGACGCACTTCATCACGATGGGAGTCAGTGCTACAGGGCAGTAGTCATTAAGGCACATCACCGTTGACTTCTTTGGCGGTGGAATGATAGTGGACCACAGCCCGGCTCGAAGAGATGTCTGTGAGAACATCAAATCGGTTGGTCAGCACAGTCTCTAAGCACACTCCCAGGAATGTTGTCTGGTCCTGCAGCTTTCTGTGGATTCACTCTGGAAAGCATGCGCCTCACATCGGCAGGGTCCAGACGGAATGCTTATTCCTCAGGGTAGGGTATGGACTTATATGCCTGAGTGTTGTTTTGAGTCTCAGAATGTGTGCAGAAGTTATTGAGCATGTCAGGGAGGCAAGGATCAGTGCTGTAGGCCTGTGTGAGATTTTATTATCCGTTAAGGCCCGGATGTCCTTCCACATGCATCCAGGATCTTTCGAGTCACAGACGTTGTTGTTTATTTTCTGTGCGTACTGACTTTTAGCTTTCCTGTTGGACTTGGACAGTTCTGCCCATGCTGATCTGAGAGCCCCTTCATCTCCTAACCTGAAGGCAGCAGAGCACGTGTGTATATTTATGAATATGCTGTATATGTGGATCATCTGATTGGGAGAGTCTTTTGTGCTGTAAGTTTGTATCAGGAGTTTTTTATGTATATTTACGTATGTATAAGTGGAGTATCTGTACGAGGCATCTTTAATAGTTAAAAGTGGGATTGAGTGGGTTTATGGGTATTTATGTGTGGGGAAAATGATTGAGGGACAATTAAATGTGGCTTTATTTAGTCGGTGCTTTGGGTAAAGAAAAAGGTATGTAAATGTGCAGGTAAAACCTATATATACTTCTCAAAAAAATTAAAGGAACACTTTTTAATCCGAGTATAGCATCATGTCAATGAAACTTCTGGGCTATTAATCTGGTCAGTTAAGGAGCAGAGGGGCTTGTTAGTCAGTTTCAGCTGCTTTGGTGCACTAGAGGGGCAACAATGAGAGGACCCTCAAAACAGGAATGAATGGTTTAACAGGTGGAGGACACTGACATTTTTCCCTCCTCATCTTTTCTCACTGTTTTGTCACTCGTTTTGCATTTGGCTAAGGTCAGTGTCACTACTGGTAGCATGAGGCCATACCTGGACCCTACAGAGGTGGCACAGGTAGTCCAACTTCTCCAGGATGGCACATCAATATGTGCCATTGCCAGAAGGTGTGCTGTGTCTCCCAGCACAGTTTCAAGGGCATGGAGGAGATACTAGGAGACAGGCAGTTACTCTAGGAGAGCTGGACAGGGCCAGTGAAGGTCCTTAACCCATCAGCAGGATCGGTATCTTCTCCTTTGGGCAAGGATGAAAAGGATGAGCACTGCCAGAGCCCTACAGCATGACCTCCTGCAGGCCACTGGTGTGAATGTCTCTGACGAAACAATCAGAAACAAACTTCAAGAGGGTGGTCTGAGGGCCCGACATCCTCTAATGGCCCTTTGCTCTCTGCCCACCTGGCACCTTGGAGCTCGATTGGCAGAATACCAGAATTGGCAGGTACACCACTGGCGCCCTGTGCTTTTCACAAATGAGAGCAGGTTCACCCCGTGTACATGTGACAGACATGAAAGGGTCTAGAGAAGCCGTGGAGAACGATATGCTGTCTGTAACATCATTCAGCATGACCGGTTTGGTGGTGGGCCAGTGATGGTCTGGGGAGGCATATCCATGGAGGACCTCTACAGGCTAGGTAACGGCACCTTGACTCCCATTAGGTATCAGGATGAAATCCTTGGACCCACTGTCAGACCCTATGATGGTGCAGCGGGTCCTGGGTTCCTCCTGGTGCACGACTAATGCCCGGCCTCATGTGGAGGAATTGATACCATTGACTGACCCCCACGCTCTGCTCGCCTGACCTCAATCCAATAGAACACCTCTTGGGTGGGACATTATGTTTCGGCCCATCCAACGCCTCGGACTGTCCAGGAGCTCAGTGATGCCCTGGTCCAGATCTGAGAGGAGATCTCCCAGGACACCATCCGTCGTCTCATTAGGAGCATCCCCCATACGTTGTCAGGCATGCATACAAGCACGTGGGGGCCATACAAACTACTGAGTACGATTTGGAGTTGCTGCAATGAAATTTTAGCCAAAAGGACTCGCCTGCCTGCCTGCCGCATCATTTTTTCCCTTTGATTTTTGAGGCGTCTTTGAATTCAGCCCTCTGTCCGTTGATCATTTTCATTTCCATTAAACGATGTGCCATGCTTTCGTTCCTAACACATTACCCTAGTCCATAGCAGGATGTTTTTCCCCATTGAGATCTGATGTGTTTTCATAGTGTTCCTTTAATTATTTTGAGCAGTTTATTTTTTTTTCGTGTATCATAGTGAAATTATTTTCTTTTGTTTTCTGTCTTTATTTAACCACAAGCTTAGGGAGGAGAACTGCAGAACAACCAGGTCCAGTGTTATAACAAGAATTTAATTTAAGCTCAAATTGACAGTGCAGCTTATCTCCTTTGAGTTTAGGGGATTGTTACAGCTGATCTGTTAAAGGTTCCAACAAGCAATGCTACCAGGAAGTCGTACCTGCAGGTCAATAGAAATGAGCAAAGCCCACTCAATTTGCTTCACCTCGAGTCCCATGAAGATACAGAGAGTGTGATAACAGGGTACCTAGGGTGGGGAGATTGCCAGTTCTCTTTCTCAGAAGGTTAACAGGTTGAGAGGCAAGTCCCAAAATGGTGGACAGCACATTGAGAGTCACTCATTGTTGGTTGGAAAGTGGCTTTATCCAAGGTGTATTGGCCTCCATGTGTCTTGGTTATTCTCAAGGTGTGTCAGTCTTAGGTCTACATTATATCTGGGGTGCACAGTAAAGATGCGTCAACCTTCATGTGTCCTGGTTATTCTCAAGTACCAATGTAGTCTTAGGTCTATGTTGTTCAGTCAGGTCCATAAGTCTTTGGACAGTGACACAATTTTGATCATTTTTGCTCTGTACAGCACCACAATGGATTTGAAATAAAATAATCATATGTGATTAAAGTGTAGACTTTCATCTTTAATTTAATGGGTTTACCAAAAATATCATATGAGCCATTTAGGAATGACAGCCATTTTTCTGCATAGCCGCCCCATTTCCAGGGTCTCAAGAGCATTTGGATATTTGAGTGACAAGCTGTTCCATAGTCAGGTGTGAGCAGGTCCCTCATTATTTCATTAAGTATTAAGCAGGTAGAAGGTCTGGAGTTGATTCCAGGTGTGCAGTTTGTATTTGGAATGTCACTGTGGACTCTCAAGATGTGGTCCAAAGAGCTGTCCATGCAAAGAAAAACAGGCCGTCATTAGGCAGAGAAAAAATAAACCTTTCAAAGAGACAACAGAAACACCAGGAGTGGCCATATCAACCATTTGGTCCATTCTTAAAGAGAAGGAACACACTGATGAGCTCAGTAACATCTGAAGGTCTGGAAAACCACAGAAGACAACTGCGCAGGATGACTGAAGAAATCTTGCCTTGGTTGGAGGTTGATTTGTTTTCGATCCTATTTTTGTAAAAATGGATTTATTTGTATGGAATGTTCTGTGATTTCAATAAAATCAAAAAAAATATTTCCTTGGTGATGAAGGCACTCTTCGCGATATTAAGCCAAACCAAGACCACTCTCTGAGAGGTCGACCTGTCTTTGCCAAAATCGACAGTCAAGAGAAGACTTCATGAAAGTAAAGACAGAGTTTACCACAAAGTGCAAACCACTGGTAAGCCTCAAGCATAGGAAGGACAGATTAGACTTTGCCAGAAAATATTTTTTTGTTCTGGAACAATTTTCGTTGGACAAATTAAATTAAGATCAATATGTACAGTAATGATGGAAAGAGAAGAATATGGAGAAGAGAAGAAACGGTTCATGATCTGATGAATACCACATCATCTGTGAAACATGGGAAGGCCGTGTTACAGCCTGATCATACATGGCTGCCAATGGATGTCAGTCACTAGTGTTCATTGATGATGTGACTGCTGACAGAAGTAGCAGATGGATTCTGAAGTGTCCAGGGGGGGCTATGCTGTCTGCTCAGATTCACACAAGTACTGCAAAACTGATAGGGCGACAAGTCACAGTACAGATGGACAACAAGCTAAAACATAGTGTTAGAGCAAACCAAGTGCTTCTCAAAGCAAAGAAGTGGAATATTCTTCAATGGCCAAGTCAATCAACTGACCTCAACCCAACTGGACACGCATTTCACTTGCTGAGGACAAAACTGATGGCAGAAAGTTCAACGAACAAGCAGCACCTGAAGACCACTGCAGTAAAGGCCTGGCAAAGCATCACTGGGGTGGAAATGCAGCACTTGGAGATGGCCATGGGTTCAGACTTCAGGCCATGATTGACTAGAAAGAATTTGAAACTGATCATTAGATTTATGATTATGTTAGTATAGTGGGGACCATGTGTAAAAATGGCTGTCATTCCTAAACGACTTTTTGTTAAACCCCTTAAATTAAAGCTGAAAGTCTACACTTCAATCACATAATGATCACTTCATTTCAAATCCACTGTGGTGGTGCACAGAGCCAAAATTCTGAAAATCGCGTCCAAATACTGTAAATGGGAATACCTGTGTGATGTTCATGCTGACGTTAGTGAGTTCCTGTGTGAAGTACTGAGGAGGGGCAGCCATTGTAGGCCTCATTCATAAACTGCTGAAGTGGACAGCGTCTGTATGTGTGTGTGTGTGTGTGTGTTAATTTAGGGTCCAACAGTAGGCCCACCCCATAACTCATTTTGGAAGTACAAAGTAAGTTACTCTCTCAGCCTCTGCCATGACAAAACAGCACAAACACAAGGAGTGCAAGTGTGCTCTGTGATGGACTGACCTCCTGTCCAGGTCCAGGGTCTGTTCCCACCTCTCCCCACCTTGAACCCGAAAAAATGGGGTAATAATGGAGGGGTCAAGAAACGATGAGTAGAAAAACTGCAGAAGTACAAGACGTCATCTTTTTCTAATTCGTCCCCAAACCTCCTCAAAGCACAGCAGCCTCTGATGGAATTAATCTTCCTTTCAGGCTGATAATTGGGTGATTAAAGTCTGCTGATATTGTACTGCAATATAAATATGTGAATAATTAGGGCGCTAATTAAGCAGGTGCATTTTTCACAGGCTTGTCAATCAGTCGGCTATCCTTCACGTTGATGTGCTGCTTTCTCTTGTCAGTTTACAGAAGACGGTCGAGGCCCAGAGGCGATTAATCAAGTTGTTGAAGAAGACGCCGCCTGCTTTACGGAGCCACGTTTCCCCCAGCTCTCAGACTGCACCTTCTTCCAGCTCCTCTTCCTCCATTGTGTTCTCCACCACTGAGGTTGGTTATGGCCAGAGGGACAGATGGGTGTGGGATGGGGTGGGCTGGGGCAAGAGGGCGGCCATTAGTGATCTATAACCATGAGACGGGCCTAAAGGTGTAGGAAACTGTGCTGGTTTACTTCATCTATTGAATAGTCTCACTGAAGCCAGACGTGTAAGACAGACGTCTGGGGACAACCAGGAGTGAATTGTGACTAAAACTGGGTGGGAACAATTAGATGGCTCACCGAGTGTCACACTGTCAAGTTATTTAGGTTTAGTGCATCGATGTCTGCCCAAACTTGAGAAAGGCCTTTAGCTGATTAAAGAGGACACATGGAAGTACTCTTCCTTTTCGTTATTTGATAAACAGCTTGCAACAGCACTAGTAACAACAGGAACAGGAGTAGAATTAGGAGTAGGTTGATAACCTAAAATAAACAGAGAAAACACAAGAAAACTCATATATTCGCTCATACTGTAATAATTTTGTATACACAAACACTCCTTCATTATTTCGAACATGCGCTAGTTACTAAAAATAAACACATTTGTGCAATATCGTACATTAACTTAACTTATGTAGTCTCTCTATTATAAAAAAAAATCTTGGAAGGAGACTAGACGTGATTGCCTCAGAGACACTTTCATGTTCCGCGAGATGAGTCTTCATGCCAAGCGATGTAACCACACCCGGGGCCTGAAGCCCTGTAGCTGCTAAAATATATAAGGTGTCATCAGGCACGGGTAAGACGCGTGTCAAAAGAATTCTCAGAGTCCAAGAGTTCGTTTTAAAGGTATTTAGTGAAAGGTAAAAGTAAATAGTCCACACAAGAATAAAAGAAAAAATAGTTACACACGTAGAATAAAAGGCAAAAAAAGGAAAAAAAAATGGATCTTCTATAAACTTAGCTTTTCTTGAAAGACTTTAGTATTTTTATACTTAAAAGTTCTTAATTTCTTCTTTCCTACTTAAAGGTTCTTAATTTCTTCTTTCTTACTTAAAGGTTCTTAATTTCGTCTTTCCTACTTAAAGGTTCTTAATTTGTTCTTTTCTTCTTAAAGGCTCGTAAGCCGGTTGGCACATAGGCAAGTGCCTAGGCACGATAACGTGCGGTCACGGTTAAAAACCGTATGCCTCCACACCTTATAGAAGGCAAGGCTGACACTAACTGAAGAATAATGTTTACTCCAAGCTATTAGAAATGGCAAGAACATACCAAAACGATTCTATTCACGGGGGTTATAGGAACCTTCCATAGTTTATGCATTGTCATCTAATAAACATTCATGAATCTTATAGAACAAGGAAAATGGCTCTTACAAGCCCCATGAGACAAGAACTTATGCAAAGAGATTTGGAAAAGTCCTGCATGGCTATGTCCGACACATTTCTTGTAGAGAGAAAGAAACGATATTCACTCACTGGGAGTTTATACATTGCGTTGTCACGCTGTAACTCCAAACAGGGAATCAAAATTCAATGCGATATTAACGAAAAGGTAAAAGTGAAACGAGAGATCGAATATATGGACATAGGTGATATGACAGAAGTGCACTGTGTGAAATGTAGATCACATGACACGGCAGCAGCAGCAGCAAGCCAGCAGCTGATCGAGCAAAGAAGAGGTAAAATAAACAACTCTATGTGTTTCCCATTGTTTCACCGTGTAAGACGGGGTGTCGGAGGTCTCCTTGGGGTGCGTTCAGCCCCCCCTCTTCACAAAGCAAGCGGCAGAGACGCGAATGCAGGCTGGGATGGGCGAGCAAAGTGAGCAGGGGGTGAAGCCCCCTAGTCTTTTACATAAATAACAGCCATGACTACTCAGAAACGTTTCACATTAAGAAAGGGAATTTTTTAACATACCAGTGACATCTCCAAAATCAGCTAACACGATTAACGCTTTCCAATTCCTCCATGACACCCTTTTTTTTGTTCACAATTGCCTTCTTTTACCAACTGAACGTCTCTTCCGTGCAGCAGTACGCTGACCCTGATTTCCAGAAGCAGTCTCTAACCCTCTTCACACAATCTTTATTTAAATAAACATCCACAAGATCGGCTGTCTTTTGTCTTTTTTATTCTTTTTTTTTAAACGTGTTAAATAACAATGTTTAAGCTCAGCGTAGCACACACTTCTAAACCAATCCAACGTCTCGTGAAGGCGGAGCTCAAAGTAGGGGCGGAGATTTTTATTTATTTTATTTTTTTTTATAATTTTATTGATTTTATTGAAATCACACAACATTCCATACAAATACATCAATTTTACAAGAATAGGATTGAGAATAAATCAACCCTCACCCCTGAGAAAGAGAGCATGGGCAGCAGAATAAAACTTAAACCTAGTAAAAATATGTAAATAGATAAATTAATAAGTGAATATAGATAAATGGAGAAGAAAAAGAAAAAAAAAAGAGAATGGGGAGAGAATCTTCTTCCTCAGTGCTTTAAAAGCTTGTTCTAAAATGTTATTGATTTGATCCTGCCAGGTTTGGAAAAAATTCTGCACAGATCCTCTAAGTGAGAATTTGATTTTTTCCAATTTCAAATAATATAAAACATCAGTTACCCACTGACTTAAAAGGGGAGAGTTAGGATTCTTCCAGTTGAGCGAGACAAGTCTACGTGCCAATAGTGCAGTAAAGGCAATCACAGTCTGTTTGTCCTTCTCCACCTTAAGCCCCTCTGTGAGCCCACCAAACACAGCTGTTAGTGGATTAGGAGGGATTGTGACACCAAGGCTGTCTGGAAGGCATTTAAAGATTTTTGGTCCAGAATGAAGTTAATTTGGTGCAGGCCCAAAACATGTGGCCCAGTGAGGCTGGAGCTCGATTGTAGCATTCGCAGGTTGGATCTCTTACCTGGAAACATCTTGGACAATTTTAAACGAGACAGATGTGCTCGATATATAATTTTGAGTTGAATAATTGTATGCTTTGTGCATATGGAGTTCGAGTGAATTCTCTGCATTGCTACCTTTTCTGAGATGTTGAGTGAGAGATCCTTTTCCCATTGTCCTCTTGGATCTTTGAAAGGGAGGGAATAGTTTTATATATTACAGAGATGCTGTCTAAGTCCTTGAAACTGATCAATATATTTTCCAGCATAGAGGGGGGTGTTCTGTTTAACAAAGATTCTAATTTGAAGATAGTGAAAGAAATGTGTTGCTGGAAAATTAAATTTAGAATGTAATTATTTGCAGGATGCAAAGACGTTGTCTATGTACAGATCTCAAAGTGATTTAATCCTAAATGTTTTCCAGACATTAAAAACTGCATATGTTTGCGAGGTTTGAAAAAGGTGGTTCTCATGCAGTGGTGCCACCGATAAAAGATTCTCCATCTTAAAATGCTTCCTACATTGGTTCCATATTCTGAGTGAGGGATCAGAGGTGCTCTCGTTAACCTGATAGACAAGCAAGCTTCTGATGATGATGAACCATTGAAACGTCTCCTGTGTGTCGCATGTGCAGAGGCACATTACATCCATCCATTTTCCAACCCGCTGAATCCGAACACAGGGTCACGGGGGTCTGCTGGAGCCAATCCCAGCCAACACAGGGCACAAGGCAGGTAACCAATCCTGGTCAGGGTGCCAACCCACCGCAGGACACACACAAACACACCCACACACCAAGCACACACTAGGGCCAATTTAGAATCGCCAATCCACCTAACCTGCATGTCTTTGGACTGTGGGAGGAAACCGGAGCGCCCGGAGGAAACCCACGCAGACACGGGGAGAACATGCAAACTCCACGCAGGGAAGACCCGGGAAGCGAACCCAGGTCTCCTAACTGCGAGGCAGCAGCGCTACCACTGCGCCACCGTGCCGCCTGGCACATTACACGTTTTAAAAATAAACATAACCCGAGGCAAGGGAAAAAGTGTTTCTGTAACATCAGATTTTACATTGGCGATCAACAGCATCAATGGAGGATCGTTAATTGTGAATGATATGATGTCACAGATGCTGTGTGTGCTCTTTGCTGTTCAACGGTATGACGATAGTGTAGTAGGAATCAACATAGGCTTGAAAGAATTGTGAAAAAAAGAACTGCAAAATATGCATTTGAAGTAAACGACATGTCGCACTTCATCAAAAGGACTGGCGTTAAGAGAGCGGATATCAAAGAGCCACAGGAGACGCAGAACTCAGTACTCAGCACACCTGCCTAACGACACCAATGAAAGTGCGGACGAAGCTGCGCAACCTTCTGACTGCCCATCTAAACGAGTAATTAAAGTGATTGAACATTACTGGCTAATTGGAAATGTAGACATACGTGACAAAACCACCACTGTGTTTTAACATGTCGTTTATCCACCGTGCTTATCTACACTCCAATTGCTGTTGTTATGCCATATGGTGATGTAATAGTTAAAATGACAGCAAAATATCGTAAAAGACAAGAAGCAGTATCTGTGGTGGTCTATGTGTGTGTGCGTCTGTCTCAACTGTCACAGCACTCATTACAATGTGCAAATTAATTATTTACGCTTCAATTACCTTGTGCCACGGAGCTGCAGAATGGATAACAGCAATTTTAGCTTTTTATTTTTTCTTGGCATCAAGATTCCCCGAGGCTGATCTGGCTCATTGTTGAGGACTTGAGTGGCTGGACCAGGCCAAGGGAACTCCCACGTAACACCTGGTTGCGACAGATAGAGGGTCATTTCATCATGTTGTTTCGTCATGTGGTGGGATGCGGCAACACGTTGTACCAGTGCATACTCCCCTAACCTGACCTGTCCTGAAACCTTGGCATCAAGTCTTTTATTCAGTATTTTTTGCTCTCTCCCTGAAACCCCAACAGTGGTTTAAAATGCACGGATTGGAAGAATTGGGATTGGGTGTTTTAAGATGAAGCCCTGTGGGTTTAGTCATTGCAGTGCAGGATTTCACGGCCATTCACTACACACTTTTTAAAAGGTCGTCCACAGACGTGTCTTCTTGTTTAAGAACCACATCTGGCACCATGAGACTGTGTATCAAATATCAAATCTCAACCTCATGTTATTTTGGACCGTCTAGGTGTACAGGATAGATGCTCTTGTGTTTTAATTCTTGTAGTTTTTCTAATGTTGTAATAATCCCAGATCTTTTAAATCTCAAATAAACTCTGACAGCTGGTCCTTCCAGCAGTGCCATGTGGACTGAGTTTTAAAATGGGTGGCAGTCGGGACCCTCTGATCAGTCTTTACAGATTGCTGTTTCTTGGTGATGAAAGAGTTAAAGGTGAAGGCCTCCTATTTGGCATTTCACTGCTTGCTTAGCACATCACCCAGTTTCCATAGCAACCAAATAACATGTCTTAAGATAGTCACCTCATCCCCAGTGGGCACTTTCTGCATGACAGGGTACTGGTGGCTAATTGGTAAGACAATTACGTGATAAAAAATAATGAAGAGCTGAAGCCTACCCTAGCAAGAACTCACCTTGGGTGGGATGCCAGTTTATCCGAGATATATACTTTGACAGACTTGCTGGAAACGGGTGCAATACTTGGGACCCCAAGCCAGTAGGACCCCCTTTTAATTGGTAAAAATTAGCTCGCATCTTGTAATTTCAACGCTGGTTTTGGGTGTCAAGAACTCCATCTCTCTGTCTTCTCTGACGTCTGTTGGCTTTATTCTTCTGCCTTTATGGGAGGAAGGAAGGGCGGGACCGATGTATCCCTCTTGGGGGCGGGGCTAAGCCTCCTGCAACGGAGATACTGTTAGCGACAGCGCCCCCTGCTGCCTCATAAACTGCTGAAGTGGTGTGTGTCGACTTACCAGAGCCAGCTAGGTGATCTAGATACACACGTGTATAACAATACACTCACGCGCACATGCACACACACACACACACACACACACACACACACACACATACACATGCAAATTAGGGTCCTCTGACAGTTACATATTAAAAACAGTCCACTACACAAAAACATCTGGTGTAGATAATGGATAGATAGGCCACTTGCCTTTCAGCCAGCAATGGCACACATTTAAGACATACAGAAATATTTTCAATCATACTTTAACCCATTAATCAAATAAATGTACCTGGGATAGATAGACAGACAGATGTGGACAGTACTAGATAGATAGATAGATAGATGTGAAATGTACTAGATAGATAGATAGATAGATATGAAAGGTACTATATAAATAGATAGATAGATGTGAGAGGTACTATATAGATAGATAGATAGACAGACAGATGTGAATGGTACCATATAGATCGATACAGTAGATAGATTGATAGATAGACAGATGTGAAAGGTACCATATAGATAGATAGACAGATGTGAATGGTACCATATAGATAGATAGATGGATAGACAGATGTGAAAGGTACTAGATAGATAGATGTGAAATGTACCAGATAGATAGATAGATAGACAGATGTGAAAGGTACCATATAGATAGATAGATAGATAGATAGATAGATAGATAGATAGATAGATAGATGTGAAAGGTACCATATACTGTAGATAGATAGATAGATGTGAAAGGTACTCACGCAAGAAAGAAAGAAAGAAAGAAAGAAAGAAAGAAAGAAAGAAAGAAAGAAAGAAAGAAAGAAAGAAAGAAAGAGAGTGAGCAAGTGAGCATTAGGCCCCCATGTGCCTGTTTGTTGTCCTTCGTGACCATCATGTCAGAATGCGCCACACGTCACATGTTTAAATCAGGAGGTCAGCTCTCGGCTTTCTTTTTATTTTTTTTAGTTTCTCATATGCGTCAGCTCTCAGTCCCACAGTTGACCCGAGCCCATCTTCTTTGACGTGAAGGATGTTGCTCCAGGCAGAAATTGCGTTCAAATGAAATGACGTCTGTAGAGATTGATGTAAAGGCCCACAAGCAGAGGCATCTGAAGAAAAGTGGAAATGAGGGCTTTGGAGGTCTCACACCTCAGGGGTTGGGGGGGGTTCTCTTAAAAAAAAAAAAGACACTCACGTCTCCGTGCTGCTCAGACGCCGCCTCAGGGTGGGAAGCTATTTGTCGTTTTCTCCTTTGATTAACCCTCACAGTGCCATACTACATGGAGTCTTTTCTGTTTTTGTTGTGCCATGCCTGCTGTCTTTACTTTTTCACCTTGACTTTCACTTTTCCACATTTCCTCACATTTTTTTCCATGTGCCATTTTATTCCTTGACAGTTATTTTTCAAATGTATTGTGTTCTACTGTTAGGCAAAAAAATAAGTGCAATCCATGAAGTGTTTTTTTCTTTTTTAACCAATGTATGCTGCCGGGGAGTAGGAGTCCCAAGCACTAAAGAGTTTCCAAGCACTTCCAGTAATGCCCACTAGAGGGAGATATCACCATCAAACCCTGGCTAGTTGCGGTGGGCTGGCGCCCTGCCCGGGATTTTTTCCTGCCTTGCGCCCTGTTCTGGCTGGGATTGGCTCCAGCAGACCCCCGTGACCCTGTGTTAGGATATAGCGGGTTGGAAAATGACTGACTGACTGACCCTGGCTAGTAGTAAAGGCAAGCACCGAATCTTTATTAAAAAAAAATAGATTTATTTTTCATAAAAACGTGTACCAATCACAATGAAGCTCTGTGGATCACAAAGGCAAAATGGAACTGCTTAAAACAGGAATGTAATCCCAGGGCCGGATTTATATGAAAAGAGGCCCTAGGCTATTCCACTTATGAGGCCCTTTCACCTTCCATTTTTAAGTTTGTAAATTACATGAGAGATAATAAAATACATCATTACCGTGATTAACCAATACATTTTTATGTTTGTTTATTAGTCATATGCGTAGAATTTCTCCTTATTTTCGGTTCAGTGTTTTAGTGTTCACTGTTTTTAGAATAGTGTAATTTTAATTTTGCTAACAATTTGAATGTAGGCCCCTCTTGATCTTGAGGCCCTAGGCTGAAGCCTAGTTAGCCTATAGGAAAATCCGGCCCTGTGTACTCCAAATCAAGCAAGTCGTAAACTTTGGAAGAGGTCGTCCACGTGAAGCTAGGCCTGTTCAGTACTTGGATGGGAGACCAACCTGGAAAAGCTTGGGTCGCTGCTGGAAGAAGTGCTGGGGAGGCCAGCAGGGGGCGCTAACCCTGTGGTCTGAGTGTGGATCCCAATGTCAAAGTGCAGTGACGAGGACACTGTGCTGTGAAAATGGTGCCATCCTTTGGATGAGGCGTAAAACTGAGGGCCTGACTCTCTGTGGTCATAGAAGATCCCCTGGCATTCTTGGTAACGAGCAGGGTGTGCCTTTGAGCACTTATTAAAATAATCTGAATGGTGCCCATCGTTCATATGAAAATGTACAAAGGTCATAAGGAATATAAAGGTACACACTCACTTGGCTATGTATTACAAGCAAGAGAAATGTAATTTTTAAATGAGGCTCCTATTATTAGTTTTGAATCTTTTACAATGATGTTATTTATCAGGACGGGGGGAATAAGTATCCCAATTCATAATTCGGGGGTGAGGGTATACATTTCATAATTCATATTTTTGGGATGCGACTTATTTTCATACATCGCATTTCATAAATCATAATTTGGGTGCGGGGATTAAGGTGATCAGTCATCCATTTTGACAGTTTCTGTCTGCTGTTACTGCTGGCAGCTCAGGCATGTCTTTGATGTCAAAGTGCAGAAGTCTGCCATAAGAACATGGTGGCACTAATTAGATCTATGTGGCAGGCAGGGCCATCTTAACGCATGGGTACGCTGGGCAGTTACCCGGGGGCCTCACATGCATAGGGGTCCCATGCTAATCTATGTATGTTGTGACTTGCTGAGTGGTTGTGTATGTAGGACCCCCAGTGCACTGCTTTTCCCGGGGGCCTGTAATGCTGTTAAGACGGCCCTGGTGGCAGGTGTGGCAGAAGGAAGCCTTAGAGAAGGCCGAGGTCGAGTATCGATTTCTGTGCAAGCCCTGATCATGTAAAGTTACTAATTTTGAGGTTTCATTGACATTTTTGCCATTGGGTGACAAGGGGGACTGAATTGGATGCGACACCTGCTGCTTACACTCGGCCCGTCTCTCCTGCTGGTGGTCCTGGCATTGGTGCAGCCATTTTAACTGTGCGGCCGCTGAATGTTTTTGAACTGCAGTGCAGGTGTTATCTGGGGGACAAAGGCCATTGACTGTGTGCTTAGCGCCACATTGGCACCCGTTGCTTCACTGGGGGCCTCCAAACCCCTCAATCGTTGGTTGTGTGTCATTTCCTTGTGGTGCTTAGTGCTTCCTGGGATACCACCGACCCCCAGATCATCAATCGGGTGTCTAAGCTTCACAGTGGGCACCTTTATAAGATTACTGAGACTTATCAATTTATAATTCAATTTGGAGTTTAGTTTGTTCGCCCGCAGTAACTACTAGTAAGTACGCAGAACGTAAATCAGACATTAATCTAGAGGACCACTGACTTCAATGAAGATCAAATCTTGATATGTCCACACATGTTAAAACCATTCCATATGGTGGTCTTACTTTTTCGGATGACTTTATCCACGGTTTTTGCTTGTCGACAGAGTGGGTCCTTTGTTTCTTTTTTAATCTTTGCAGAAGCCAAAAAGCACCGAGAACAAGGCAGGAACCAAATGCCTGGATGCCAGTGTATTATTACATGGCATGCTCATTCACACCCGTGCCAGTTAACTTAACCCACGTGGTCTTTAGACATGGGAGAAAACCCACCTGAAGAACAAGCAGAACCGAAAGACAGATGTCACCGAAAAATCAAAGAGGAGGCCTGAAGCGGTGCCACCACACCACCATCTCATCCTTTAACCCTTCCATCAGTTTTGTAAACCGGGTAATGCCAATTAAAGGTAAGAGAGTCACCATCTGAGGCCGGGGGGCTTCCCACCGAACAGAACCAGTTAGAGTGACCCATTTATTTAACCGGCACATCTTTGGGACATTCAGAGAAAGTGGGTTAACTGGACGAGCAAAGTGTAACTGAGTAGTCAATCAGATCAGGGGGCTCTCTGGGGCAGTGAAAGAGTGGGGTCACACACTGCGCCATCCTGCCACTCATCATCAGTTCTGCAGCCAGAATTAAAGGAGCTGCAACAGCAGTCGACATGGAAGGAATGGTTGCGTTTTTTTAGAATCATGCTTTCTTTAATTAAATTACACCCTCTGTCTTTCCACTTCCAACTCACCGTGCAGATTTCCCAGGGGGTACATTCCACCTGAAACTGTAGCCCCATTCTCAAATGAGACAACCCTAAGGAAGAAATATAAAGAGCTTACCAGGACCGGAGGGTAGCGTCGGGGGGTCTGATGGGCAGAAAGGCGATGGCAGCCAGGCAGTGCTCCACAAAAGTGATACCACAGCACCCTCTGCTGGCCGCTGGCTGGGAACACAGGGCACTGCACACTCTTGAGGGGCCGGCAGCTCTTCTCCTTTTATGTTGGAGGTTTTGCTTTACTAAGTGCACAGATGGTGTCTCGTTTTTTTTGCCTGGTATTGTGCTGGAAAAGGCGACGAATCAAAGAGAAAATCATTCATACTCAGAATTCAGGACGTATTGGGACCCTTTCACTTTCTGGTGGTCAAGTTCATTTTAAATGGACGCATTTGCTATTTTTGCCTATCAGTCTACACTCGATAACCCATAATGTCTACAGAACGGTTTGCAGATTTAATAAAAATCAAAAACTGAAGTCTGTCATTCATAGAAGCATTGAGACCCTTAATTACATGCTGTGTTGAAGCCCCTTTAGCAGCAATTGGAGCGTTCTGTCTTCTTGGTGAAGTCTCTGCAAGCTTTGCACACCTGAAGTCGGGCAGTTTATCTCATTCTTCCTCACAGATCCTCTGCGTCTGTGATCCGCCATCTTCAGGGCCCTCCACGGATGTTTAAGTTCTGGGCCACTCAAGGACACTCGGAGACCACTCCAGTGTTGTCTTGGCTGCTGGGCCCCTACAGAGTGTGGTAAAGTCGGATTGGAATACTGCTGGCACAAACAGCCGGCTGATGACTCCTGTTGAGCTCTCAAGGAGGTTAGCAAGTACCGACTTTACAATTGGCACATATTTTTAGAAAGTCACTGTGCAGAGATTCTGAAGGATTGCAAAATGGCAAATATCATCGCATTACTGTCTATAAAAAGGGTGACAGGGCAGATCCAAGCAACTATAGGCCTGTAAGCTTAACGTGCATCGCAGGATAATTAATGGAAGGAATTAATAAGGTTAAGATTGAGCAGCACATGGCAAGGACAGGAGTTTAACTGACCAGTCAGCATGGGCTCAGAAGAGGGAGGTCGTGTTTTACTGACATGCTGGAATTCTATGAGGAAACAAAAGGACACGATCAGAGTGGAGCAGATGATGTTATTGATCTTGACTTTCAGAAAGCATTTGATAAGGTGCCACGTGAGAGGGTGGGCATCAACCTAAAAGAAGTAGCAGTTCAGGGTGTGGTGTGTAGATGGGGGCAGAATTGACTCAGACACTCATCAGAATTGGCCGATGTTACGAGTGGTGACCAGCAGGGGGCAGTGCTGTGGTCGCTGCTATTTTTAATATATAGAAATTATTTAGATAGGAATACAAAAAACAAGCTGGTTAAGATTGCAGATGATCAGAGGCATAGCTAAGGTTTTCAGCGCCCGGGGACAACTGAAGATTTCGCGCCCCCTCCTGTATGCCAAAATGCAATGGGGAAGGGAAATTTGGCGCCCCCTGGATGCTGCGCCCGGGGACAGATGTCCCCCCTTGCACCCCCCCGCCCAGCTACGCCACTACAGATGATACCAAGATAGGTGGATTGGCAGATAATCTGGAATCCATTGAATCATCACAGAGGGACTTGGACAGCATACAGGATCAGGCAGATTTGTGGCAAATGACATTTAATGTCAGTAAATGTAAAGTATTACACATAGCAAGTAAAAATGGGAGGTTTGAATGCACAATGGGAGGTCTGAAAATCAAGAGTCCACCTCATGAGGAGGATTTAGGAGTCGTAGTGGAGTCTAAGTTATCGGCTTCCCTACAGTGTTCAGAAGCCATTAAGAAGGCTAACAGAATGTCAGGTTATATAGCGCCTTGATGTGTGTGGAGTACAAGTCACAGGAGGTTCTGCTCAAGCTTTATAACACACTGGTGAGGCCTCATCTGGAGTCCTGTGTGTAGTTTTGGTCTCCAGGCTACAAAAAGGACATAGCAGCACAAGAGAAAGTCCAGAGAAGAGCGACTAGGCTGATTCAGGGCTACAGGGGATGAGTTATGAGGAAAGATTAAAAGAGCTGAGCCTTTACAGTTTAAGCAAAAGAAGATGAAGAGGAGACCTGACTGAAGTGTTTAAAATGATGAAGGGAATTAGTCCAGTGGATCGACTTTAAAATGAGTTCATCAAGAACACGGGGACACAGTTGGAAACTTGTGAAGAGGAAATTTCACACAAACATTAGGAGGTTTTTCTTCAAACTGAGAAAACACAGACTCATGGAATAAGTGACCAAGTAGTGTGGTAGACAGGAGGACTTCAGGGACTTTCAAAACTCGACTTGATGTCATTTTAGAAGAATTCAGTGGACACACCTGGTGTTGGGCTGATTGTCCTAATGTTTTAAAAGCTCACTTCTCTCCAGAACAGAAGACCTCCGTGATCCCCCACAGTCACTTTTCTCCTGCCTCCATTCTATATGATGAGTACTCACACCAATACACTTTGAATATCTGCCAAGAAACAGTAAAAGAGAAATGAGAAACGACCAGGAGAATCATCGACAGGTGAACACCGAGAGTCAAATCGACTGAGCGTCAGTTGAGATCCAAAAGTCGCAGTCAGACACACAAGAGCAGAGAATCAGTAACAGAGATGAGTTACAATAACAGTTCTAACATCCATCAAACCCGGATACTCCGGCGTTGCCAAGGGCAACCGTACAGCCGTCACTTTGATGACGTCTGCAACGAGCAGGCAGAAATTAATTCTGGGAACTGTTACCAAGGAAATGGCAAATACAAAAGGCTGTAGCGTAGTGGGGCTAACAGGGAAAACAAAATGGCGTTGCGGCAAAGTGTAACCAAATGATATGCATCTTAATTAAGCCAGATACTCCATTTCTGACCGAATAGTTAAAGCCCTTGCATGTGAAAAAGCCCAGATTCCATATCACTGTTGCCAGGAATATAATTGGAAAACAATAAATAAAAGTTGTCACACACATGCAAGTAGGAGTCAACTAAAGGGCCTGAATAATGGTAATTCCACAACCGACCAGGGGGTGACAGAGTGTGCCAACTGTCTTTCTCAATCCCATGTAGACCATTCTTGGGAAATCCCGCAGGGTTCTTGGTGCCTGTGATGACATCACTTCTAGTTCCGGCTCCTTCGATGACATCACTTTCCGTTTACACCCATGATGATGTCACCTCCAGTCCAGCCTATGATGATGACACATTTCAGGTCCCCGCCTATGATGACATCACTTCCGGTTCTGGCATATTCGATAACATCACTTCCGATCTCCTCACCCCCTGGCTTATGATGACACCACTTCCGGTCCCGCCTCTGAGGAAGTAACTTCCTGGTCCCGCCTATGATGACGTCACTTCCGGGCCAGCCTTTGATTATGTCACTTCCTGGTCCCGCCTCTGAGGAAGTCACTTCTGGTCCAGCCTTTGATGACGTCACTTCCTATTCTGGCCTTTAAAGCGGCCATCTTGTCTCTGTACTGGCAGTTCAGTTGTGTATATCAATTGTTAAATCCAGTTGCAGCCAGGACATATTATACGAGTGGCTGCTCCAAACCTTCTTAATGTCTCATTGTAGTTTTTGTGACAAAGTATAAAAATGAAAGATGGTAACACACCAAAGTTGTTTTGAATTTTGTCAGCCACATCAAGTACTTTTTTTAAATCTTCCTTCCTTCCCTCTTGTAATGTTTGTTCCTGAACGCCTGGTGTGTTTGAGATGTCAAAGAGGGCAGTGACAATACAAACATCAAGATCACAACCAGGTCAGGATTTTCTACTTAATTCTGAAGGTCCTGGAGATTGTGAAGACACAAATGATAAAGGTTTGGGGGGCATTCACCTCCTATATTGTGAGGATTGCTGGTCGTTAGAACAGTGAGTAGTCTCTTCAGACTGAGTCATACAACAGACTGCTGCAAAGGAGGGCTGGTGGGTTTTACGGAGCTGAGAGGAAGGAAGAGGCGGGTCGTCAGTACAAGGAGAGGAAGTGAAGTCATCCAGGGATGTGGTCTGTGGCCAGAAGGGGAAGTGCAATTGATCTTCTTTATTCCTGCAAGAAAGGAGAAAGGCATTAGTGCACATGACTAGCCCTGCTTACCAGCTTTCAGCATTACCCAGACCGTGCCACTGCCCCCCATGTGCACGAGTGTGACAAGATATAATTTTTTATATAGCTCCTTACATGTTTCCCAATTGATGGACAGGTTAAGCGTTTGGCATTGTCACCTGCCAACCCCCAGTGTCCTTGTCACACTGCCTGCTCGGTGGTTTACGAGTGTCCTTTAAGAGAAATCCCCATGTTTGCTCGCCTCTAACTGCCTTCTCCTCTTACTCGCTCTTCTTCAGGACCTGTGGTCTTCCTCATCTGGATCAGCACAAGGCGAGAGGCGCAGCCCCGGCTCCATCACACTTCCACCCCTTGCTGGTGAGCAGCGCTTGGTGGACTCCTTGGCCAGATGTTCCCCTTCAAGTAAACCGGTGAGTCTTCGTTATGGCTGCTTCATTGTGGACATTTTCAAAAAGGACTCTTGAGCAGGTGGGCAGACTTGATGCCCCTTTGGATGCCCATGCTGTGAGTTCACTGCCTGCACACAGGCCATACGGTTTGGCCTCACTTGCCCACAAGTTTTTACTTTTATGTTTTACATTCCAGGTGGAAAGTCAGTGCTCAAAATGTTTGTAATTTACTGGAAGCTCATAAAGGATTGAGACCCCTTCACTTTCTGGACACTTTATTATGTTGTACATTTCATTTTAAATGTTCACATTTTCCGTGTATATCCATCAATCTGCACTCAGCGACCCATGATGACAAAGTGAAGACCTGTGTTTAGAAAGGTCCGCAAATGTATTAAAAATCACAAACTGAACTCTGTCATTCCTAGAAGTACTTAGACCCTTTGCTGTGTCACTCAAAGTTCTGCTCAAGTCCACCCTGTTTGCTTTAGTTCTCCTTGAGATGTTTCTAGAACCTGATTGGAACTCACCTGAGGTAAACTGAATCGATTGGACGCCGTTTAAAAAGAAACACATGTGGCTGTGTGTGGAAAGGCCAACAATTCACACTGTGTGTCAGGAGAAAAACCAATCAAGAAGTCCAAAAAACTCTCTGTAGACATTAAAACAGACCATTCAACAAAGCTCACCAGTCCTGTCCACTTAATTCTTCTAAAAAAACATCAAGTCGAGTTTTGAAAGTCCCTAAAGTCTTACTATCTGCCAAACTTCTTGGTCTCTTATTCCAGGTGTCTATCATTCTTTGTGTAAAGAAAAACTTCCTAATGTTTGTGTGAAATTTCCCCTTAACAAGTTTCCAACTGTGTCCCCGTGTTCTTGATGAGCTCATTTTAAAGTCACCATCTTGATCCACTGGACTAATTCCCTTCCTAATTTTAAACACTTCAGTCAGATCTTCTCTTCAATTTCTTTTGTTTATACTGTAAAGGCTCAGCTCTTTTAGTCTTTCCTCATAACTCATCCCCTGTAGCCCTGGGATCAGCCTAGTTGCTCTTCTCTGGACCTTTTCTTGTGCTGCTATGTCCCTTTTGTAGCCTGAAGACCAAAACTGCACACAGAACTCCAGATGAGGCCTCACCAGTGTGTTACAAAGCTTGAGCAGAACCTCCTGTGACTTGTACTCCACACATCAAGGCGCTATATAACCAGACATTTTGTTAGCCTTCTTAATGCCCTCTGAACACTGTTAGGAAGTTGATTGAGTCGAGTTCACTACGACTCCTAAATTCTTCTCATCAGGTGTACTCTCGATTTTCAGACCTCCAATTGTGTAATCAAATCTCACATTTTCACTTTCTATGTTTTATACTTTACGTTTACTGACATTAAATTTCATCTGCCACAATCTGCCCAAACCTGTATACTGTCCAAGTCCTTCTGTAATGATGTAACAGAATCCAAATAATCTGCTAATCCACCTATCTTGGTATCATCTGCAAACTTAACCAGCTTGTTCCTTATATTCCTATCCAAATCATTTATATATTTATTAAAAATAGCAGCGGCCCTAGCACTGCCCCCTGCTGGTCACCACTCTTAACATCGGCCAATTCTGATAAGGTTCCTCTCACCATCACCCTCTGCTTCCTGTGTCTGAGCCAGTTCTGCACTCATCTAAAACATCACCCTGAACTGCCACTTCTTTAAGTTTGATGCCCAACCTCTCATGTGGCACCTTATCAAATGCTTTCTGAAAATCCAGATCAATAATATCATGTGCTACACTTTGATCATAAATGCATGAGAAAATGATGGACCTGTTTCATGTTTCTCCCTCTACAGTGCAGAATATCATTAAAACAATTTAAGGAATCTCAGGGTGTAAAGGCCAATGGCACAAGCCTAAGTTGAACCACCATGATCTCCAATCCCTCAGATGGCAGGCACTGCATCAAGAAGCGTCACTCATCAATGGCTGATAGGACCACACGGGTGAGGCCTGATCATTATGTCAAACCTTTGCCAAGAACTGCAACATGCAGTTGCGTTCACAAATGTCATTTCAAACTTGACTGTGCAACAAAGAAGTCTTATGTTAACGATGTTGAGGAGTGGCGTCAACTTCTCTGGGCTTGGAGGCATCAGGGGTGGACCATCATACCGTGGTCAGACGAATCCGTATTCCAGATCTTTTTTGGAAGAAATGGACGCCGTGTGCTCTGGACCAAAGACAATAAGGACCATCCAGACTGTTATCAGCAACAAGTCCAAAAGCCTGCAGGGTCTGTCCTGGTATGGGGTTGCGTCAGTGCCCTTGGCAAAGGTCATTTATAATTCCATGAAGGCATCATTAATGTAGAAAAGTACAATGAGATTTTAGAACAACATGAGCTGCCATCAAGGCAATGTCTTCTCCAGGGACGTTCAGGCATTTGTCATGAAGACGATGCAAAACCACATTCTGCACAAATTACAAAGGCAAGACTATCGAAGAAGAAGGTCCTGGTACTGGCCTGGCCTCCCTGCCTGCTGTCCTCACCTGTCCCTAATAGAGAATGTGTGGAGAATTGTGAGACGAAAAATGCAGGATATTGTTGTTCTTCATGTGTAAACACAAGCTGCAAATTGAGCATGGAGGACACTTACTCTTCCTGTTTCCACCAATGTGTGTCTGCCCAGTGTAGGTGACCGTCTGCGTCAAATGCACTTCTGCTGGTTTTATTATGGATGAAGATACCTCTGTAAGTGACGTGAAGACGCCTATACAGCCGGAGATCGTTAGTAGCGTAGACATACGCTTAATCAGATCAAACAGGCATAATTGAGAATTAGGAGGTTTTAATACCTCAGAGGGCTCATCACTACATATGGGCACCACACACGAGTGGCATCTTCAATTCTGACAGGTCAGTCTCTGCATGAGGCACTTCATGTTGCATTTGATGATGTGGGCCACCTTCTGCACGGAAGTGTCTTGAAAGAACAATGAGGGATGGACTCGTCCATCCTTTTCTGACAGCTGCGTTCTGATCGTCTTTCAGTAGCACACATGAGATACTGAGGGAAGAAGATGTCAACCATAACATTCGTTACACAAATGGACTGTCCTAACTGTCAATGATAGGGAAAAAATTGTATGAGACTCCAGGAATAATTTCATCACTAAAGATCTGGAAAACAACACCCCAACATATTACCTTCGTGATGTGAACTATCTATGATGATCTGCTTAGCCCACCCAACCTCTGCATGAGAAGTTGGGATGAAACACCAGCATGCCAACTGTGCCAAAGGAAAGGAGCAACGGAGAATATCCTTAGCAGCTGCCGCAGAGCCTCCATGACCAGGTGTACATGGAGTTAGTGAGAACCATCTTCTGTGCCACTCGTAATATCGGGCACCTCCAACCTTCCAGGGTCTTTAAGAGATTTGTTAGGCAAGGAGAGCCACCACAACTCCAGAAGAGGGCAGCAGCTGGGATTCTTGTGTTCGCCTAACAATGGCAGCAGATGGTTGACCTAGAGAGGCAATTGAGATTTTCAGAGACTTGTCTTCATGACCCCCTTGAGGTCTGATATTGTCCCGCTGTTCAAATGGTGTTCATGCTGGAAAGACAGAATGGAGGAGGCAAATAAAGGGAAAATAAAATGGGTTAAGTGTGAGGACTTTGAGGTGCAGTGTCACAGCCAGGGGTCCAAGGGTGAGCCAGTAGAAGTGGGCTGATGGGGCTTTGTAGGCAATTCCCTTAGCAGAGTCTACTGGGTATGGTGAGGGCGAACAACAGCAGGGCCGTCAAAAGCATTTTAGAGGTGGCACGACACTCATCTAGATGGATGTGGAGAAGCGAGTTGTGGAGCGTGAGAGTCATTGTGTCTGATCAGCCTCAGTAGAGTCGCCTGGCCAAGAGTGTCTGATGTGAGAAGGCCTGATGATCTCATGTAACATCACTGATGATGTGTTCAAGTGCATCAGAAGATGTAAAGTTGAACCAAGTAGGATGTGATAGAAATGTTCCAGCCTATGTGTACTTGAACCTGACCATTCATGTATGTTGTTTTAGTTCAGACATTAGTATTGTCACATTTTACAAGTAAGTTCCTGTTTTCTGATTGTGCTTGTGTTTCAAACCTCAAAGGCCGCAATGCTCCTATTGCTAACTACAGACAATGCGTCCATTTGATGGGACTTTGTCTTATTAATCTGCTTGCTTGTAGCTTGAGAAGCCAGCACATCCAGCAGCAGTTGCCAGTATTTCAGAAGTTGCCGGCGCCAGCTTCAAGTGTCCATCGAGATCTCAGAGCCAGCAGAGGAGAAGGGACTGCCAGACTGCCGAGCAGGAAGGTACAGTACATAAAAGTTTGACAAGATGTGGGGGGCTCCAGTCTTCTTCAGACAGACTTCTTGTTACTTTCTCGTCTTTTGCAGTCAAAGTTTTGTTATACATCTTCAGCTGATACATAACAGAACATGGTGAGGCTGCAAGAGACGCTGTAAAGACCCACCATAACTCGTAGGTTGGCGTTCCCTGCAGTTCCCCCTTTTGACACCGAGGCTTTGAATCATGTATTACTTTAATGAAGCACAGAGTGTCATGTCAAGAGGTCTGGAGGTGCAGGAGAGAGAAAGGGGGAGCAGGGAAGTGTGTGAGGATTGACCAGGACATCTATGAGGGAGTGAGGACTCGGGTTAAAAGCAGTTGTTGGGGTAACAGACAAGATGCCACTCAGAGGAGGTCTGCACAAGGGGTCTTCTTCAAGTCCTTACCTCTGGTTATGGATGTGTTGGTTATGGATGTGTTGACTCATGAGATTAAATACCAATCTCCCTAATGCAGGCTTTTTGCTGATGACTTTGTGTTGTGTAGCACCAGAAAAGAGGAAATAGAGAGGAAGTTGGAAGAATGGAGAAGATAGAGGGTTGAAGATAAATAGGAAGAAGAAGACAGAAAGTCTGAGGTTTGATGATGATCAGGATTTAGAAGTTAGTCTGCAGGGAGAACTACAGAAAAGAGTGGAGAAGTTTGAAAATCGAGGATCAGTGGTAGCCCAGGATGAAGAACTAGATGCAGAGATAACCCATAGAGTGCAGGGTGGATGGAACAGTTGGAAGAAAGTATCAGGAGTATTGTGTGATCAAAAAATTAAGGTGAAGGTTAAAGGTGAGGTTTGCAAGACCAGCAGTGATGTATGGAGCTGAGACCTGGGCAGGAGAATTTGGATGTGGCAGAAATAGATGCTGAGATAGATGTGTGGAGTTACAAAAAAGGACAGAATAAGAAATGAGACAATCAGAGATACAACAAAAGTGGGAGAAGATATCTAAGAAAGTGCAATAAATTAGATTAAAGTTGTATAGAAATGTGATGAAGAGGGACGATGATTATGTGGGCAAAGGGGTGATGGGAATGGCAGTACAGGGGGAAGAGAAAGTGAAGGAGGCATTAGCGGAGGTGAAGAAGAAGAAGATCTAAAGGAAAAGGGTCCGTCTGGCAAGGAGGTGCAGGATCAAGCTGTTTGGAGAAGGTTCATCAAGCACATTAACCTTACACAGAACTGGGGGAAGATCAAGTAGAAGAATTGAGCTTCACAACCAAGTTGCCGATGACGTCTGCAGCTTTTCATGTCTCTGAGGTACCAGGGGTGGTCTGACTGATTCCCACATAATGTGAGAGTAGGGTGTGAAAATAAAGGCCGCATCTCAAACAGAGTAGATATTGAATTGGTTGTGGAGTCCAGAAGTGTGGAACTTGTTATCAGACAATAAAATAAATAACTGTGCTCTACTGCCTTTCTGTACTGCAACTTACAATGTATCACTAATGCTCTAGTCCACTGTAGACATATTCCCTAAACACTCCTTATGTGTGCCCAGTTTCATAAGCACATCCCCTTAACCCTGTCATGATACTCTTTGCTCCTTAAGGCAATTATTCCCCAAACACCGATGGGAAAAATAAGAATCTTTCACGTTGACTCCCTGATGTAATTAAGTTGTCACACATGAATCAATGGTGGCTTATCAAGTATTGTGTTCATTGCACCCCTGCTCACCAACTCAAAGCGGCGATCGATTTTTGTGTTGCTTACGTTTCTATTGTTGGGATGGGTCACCACCAGCATGACAACAAGTAGCTTCAGAGCCAGCTTGAGGGGAGCCTAGAAAATGGCAAGCCTGCCAAAGTCTCAAAATAAGTTCCAACTCGTGTGGCAGCAATAGCAAGTGGTCTTTCTAAGGATAGTGAGCTACCAAACAGGACGGCGAAAAGAGCGAGAGACCACTGGCGCTCAGTGCAGGTGAGACAAGTACAATATTCATAATGGCAATAACCGACATCTTTAGGACTAATGACTACACTGTTAATGTGCACACAGGCTGTTCTTGGGCTTTTAGCATTTTTAGTGCCCATGTCTGATTGTAACTATCTGGTCAGCAGGAGTACTTGGGCTGCGTTGAGCTCACAGCTGCTATAACTTCAGAAGTCCACCAGATGTCACTATTTTCAAAGCTGCAGATCTTTTTCCAGCACCATCCGGAAGAAGCTTAAGAAACATCATGGGGCTTCATCTACCCATCACTACTCATTTTCCTCTTCAGCCCACCACCATACGTTGTTTAGGTGCTTATAAGACCATCTCTGAAGTTCAAGGGTGCCACAGCATTCATGTGGAAATGCTGAATTTCGAGAACAGGGCGTTGTTTGCGTTTTTCTATTGATATGAGGAGAGACTCAGTGTTTGAGTATCTCAGTGTTGTTAGGATCAGTTCTTTTATTAGATGTAAGTCAGTCCTGTTTATTTAAACTTTCTTTTTCAGATTAGTTTTCATTTCATGTCTTTTTGTGATTAACCTCCCTCCAGGAAAGTAAAGGCTGGTTTCCTTCGTAGTCCACATCACCTACAGCATATCTATGGTGTAGCCTTATACACACACCTCCTCAAAAATGTGACTGTGTGTCACGTCCATGTGGACCCCACGCAGACCCCTACAACTCTGACTGGCCAGTTTGCTAACTACGTATTTCCTGAAACGCCTTTTCATTCATCGTCTTGTGGAGCAGATCAAGAAAAGACTTGTCTAAGATGTTAAAAAATATTCACATTTATATGATACCTCATCACAACTGTACAAAGACAATCAGATGGCAGCCACTTCATGGCACGAAATATCAGCTAACATCGGTTTGGAGGCATGAAAAAGATGAAAAGTGTGAGGGCCAAATACTGTGTGTTCGCCTACGGAAGAAGATGTTTAGCAAGAGGAGTGGAGATCCCGGAGGGCAGAGACTCCCGGAATTTTATGTTTTTCTCCTCTGACTGGCACAACATGTGAAGCACAGAGTCTAACTCCGCCAACTAGTGTTCAGCCGTGTGCCTTCAGCATGGCAGGACACAAGTATAAACTGCTCAAAAAAATTAAAGGCACACTTTTTAATCCGAGTATAGCATCATGTCAATGAAACTTCTGGGCTATTGATCTGGTCACTTACTGTAAGTAGCAGAGGGGCTTGTTAACCCATTTATGCCGAAGGTTGAAATTTTTGAGTTTGTGCATGAAATTCACATATGTTGCATAGAAAAATATAAGGAACAAGAATTTGAAGAGAAAAAAAATTGTATTACATTCCATTGTTGAGTTATGTGGCGTTCCAAAATTGGAACACTAGGCAACTCCACTTCTTACATTATACATAACATATGTTACTCCCCTGCGGTGGGTTGGCACCCTGCCTGGGATTGGTTCCTGCCTTGTGCCCTGTGTTGGCTGGGATTGGCTCCAGTAGACCCCCGTGACCCTGTGTTCGGATTCAGCGGGTTGGAAAATGAATGGATACGTTACTCCAACGTGACTGTCGTTCCAATAATGGAACACGAGGCATAAATGGTTAATCAGTTTCAGCTGCTTTGGTGCACTTGAGGGGCAACAATGAGAGGACCCCCAAAACAGGAATGAATGGTTTAACAGGTGGAGGCCACTGACATTTTACCCTCCTCATCTTTTCTGACTGTGTTGTCACTTGTTTGGCATTTGGCTGCGGTTAGTGTCACTACTGGTAGCATGAAGCCATACCTGAACCCTACAGAGGTGGCACAGTTAGTCCAACTTCTCCAGGAGGGCAGGCACATCAATATGTGCCATTGCCAGAAGGTTTACTATGTCTCCCAGCACAGCCTCACGGGCATTGAGGAGATTCCAGGAGACAGGCAGTTACTCTAGGAGAGCTGGACAGGGCCAGAGAAGGTCCTTAACCCACCAGCAGGACCCACTGGTATCTGCTCCTTTGGGCAAGAAGGCACAGGATGAGCACTGCCAGAGCCCTACAAAATGACCTCCAGCAGGCCACTGGTGTGAATGTCTCTGACCAAACAATCAGAAACGGACTTCATGAGGGGGGCTTGAGGGTCCGACGTCCTCTAGTGGGCCCTGTGCTCACTGCCCGCCCGGCACCGTGGGGCTTGATTGTAATTTACCATAGAATACCAAAATTGGCAGGTCCACCACTGGCGCCCTGTGCTTTTCACAGATGAGAGCAGGTTTACCCTGAGCACATGTGACAGACGTGAAAAGGTCTGGAGAAGTCGTGGAGAATGTTATGCTGCCTGGAACATCGTTCAGCATGACCAGTGTGGTGGTGGGTCAGTGATGGTCTGGGGAGGCATACAGTTAGGTCCATAAATATTTGGACAGAGACAACTTTTTTCTAATTTTGGTTCTGTACATTACCACAATAAATTTTAAATGAAACAACTCCGATGCAGTTGAAGTGCAGACTTTCAGCTTTAATTCAGTGAGGTGAACAAAACGATTGCATAAAAATGTGAGGCAACTAAAGTCATTTTATTAACACAATCCCTTCATTTCAGGGGCTCAAAAGTAATTGGACAAATTAAAGAACTGGAAATAAAATGTTCATTTCTAATACTTGGTTGAAAACCCTTTGCTGGCAATGACAGCCTGAAGTCTTGAACTCATGGACATCACCAGATGTTGGGTTTCCTCCTTTTTAATGCTCTGCCAGGCCTTTACTGCAGCGGCTTTCAGTTGCTGTTTGTTTGTGGGCCTTTCTGTCTGAAGTTTAGTCTTCAACAAGTGAAATGTCTGCTCAATTGGGTTTAAGATCAGGGTGACTGACTTGGCCATTCAAGAATTTTCCACTTCTTTGCTTTAATAAACTCCTGGGTTGCTTTGGCTGTATGTTTTGGGTCATTGTCCATCTGTATCATGAATCAATTTGACGTCATTTAGGTGGATTTGAGCAGACAGTATGTCTCTGAACACCTCAGAATTCATTCGGCTGCTTCTGTCCTGTGTCACATCATCAATAAACACTTGTGTCCCAGTGCCACTGGCAGCCATGCACGCCCAAGCCATCACACTGCCTCCACCGTGTTTTACAGATGATGTGGTCTGCTTTGGATAATGAGCTGTTCCACGCCTTCTCCATACTTTTTTCTTACCATCATTCTGGTAGAGGTTGATCTTGGTTTCATCTGTCCAAAGAATGTTTTTCCAGAACTGTGCTGGCTTTTTTAGATGTTCTTTAGCAAAGTCCAATCTAGCCTTTCTATTCTTGTGGCTTATGAGTGGCTTGCACCTTGCAGTGCACCCTCTGTATTTACTTTCATGCAGTCTTCTCTTTATGGTAGACTTGGATAGCGATACGCCTACCCCCTGGAGAGTGTTGTTCACTTGGTTGGCTGTTGTGAAGGGGTTTCTCTTTGTGGGTTTTGTTTTGTGGAGACGAAGGGCAAAATCAAAACACAACCATCACCCTCGGGTGTCACGAGATTTCTCATAGGCTCCTTGTCTTCTTGTCTTCTTTTGCGCAGGTCTGAGGATGTGCCAGATGGGAGCGCCAAGACCTCCTTTGACTGATGAAAGTGTCTCTGGAAAGAATTTAAAGCTGGAAGAGGTAGCATGCATAAGCTGTAAATTTTATTCTTCTTCTTATAAAATGTCTGTTGGTCTCTCAAAAGGGGGGCCTGATAGGGTATGGGGTTTAAAATGAAAACCGAATCTGGCAACACATCGTGAAGGTTTGTTTGAGATGGGAGGATACATTGAATTTCCACTCAGATCTCAAGGTGGAATTGACTGAGTGTGTGAGAGTCTGGCCATGTGTAGGAGTGTGCCCTGTGGTGGACTGGCTATCTGGGTGGGGTTGGGTATTGCCATGCGCCAATGCTATGCCCCACCAAAACATCCATAAAGGTCTAAAGGATTTTTAAAAATGGATCTGTGAATGGGGGGCACTTCCGTCTGACCGTTCCAATTAGGGAACCCATTTCCAGACGGGTTTATCCATTCCCAGGAATTTGGGAATCGCGCATGTCATTACTGGGAATCCTGGGCTCCCAGGAATGACACAGTGCACGGGCATCTCACATGTGAACGGTTTTAGAGTGAGCAACACTTATTTTTAATAAAACTACTGCAATATGTTGACACCAATAAAAGACTAACCTTAACTCCAAGCAGTTCATGCTGTCATATAAGTACATGTATCTAGTTAGTTGCCGTAATAAGAGCGTAGAAAGCACAACGTGTCAAGCGTGTGGTCATCCAGGCGAGAGCGCACCTTCATGTAGAGTATGCCAGCTGCTAAGAAAGCACGCTCTGCCTTCACTGAAGTAGGTGGCACAATCATCAGATACTGATACACTTGTTCTAAACAACGCCCGCACTTGTGGATGCAACAGACTGACGCATTGCAATTTCAAGTTGCTGTTCAAAGCTGTTGTCTGATGAAGTGCAAGCTGCAGCAATGGCGCCACCTTCATTATTTTCAAGTATACCTCTGTTATTTCTTGATCGATTTTTACACTTTTACACACTATATATGCGAGCTTGGCTGTTCCCGTTCAGCCGGGAATTCCAGCAGATTCATTTCTGGTATATCGGGAGCCCGGGAATGGATTCCCTACCGTCTGTGTGCCGTTTGCAGCTTATCTGTGCACTCTTGAGGTGCTCCCCAGTTTATTTTCACACGTCAACAATGTGCAGAGATTTGCATAATTACTGGCACATCTCAGCCAGGGTTCCTCATTTATAAAGCTTGCAAACGCACCAAAAGAGGCTTGATATGTGCGTCCGCAACTTCCCACGCAAACATTGGGATTTATAAAAAAAAAAAACTTGACAGAAGAACGCGAGTATATTTACAGCAATTCTGACCCATGCGTACGCAACATTTTGAAGAAACTGGGAAATCTGCACACTCTTCATTGAGTAGGGAAATGCAGCCAAACCAGCTAAAGGGCAATTTGCATGAATAATAATTCACTAACAGTGTTAATTCACATTAAAAGTGTTAATGAAATAATGATGAGGGAGAGAAGAACATCACTCGTTACACTAACAAAGCAGATTACTAAGACGTGACTTGTGAGAGGACTCGGTATTAGAATAGTCAGATGATTAGTATGGGATGTTGTTTTATAGTCACTTACATCAGCGTGACTATTTACAATAGAAAATGTAACATGAACAGGTTAACAGAACTTATTGGATAAAAAGGGAAATTCGGGGCACATGTACAGTAAGTCAGTATGTGTGAAGTGTGTCCGTCAGGTAATGTAGCATACCGACGTCTATAATAATTGTCGAAAACGCAATTTGTATTGCATAAACATTATTGTCAGAGAAAATATTCCCGTGTATGTAACCTGCAAGTACCTGTGCGTTTAACCCAGGTTTTCGTTGTAACTCTGAAAAATATAGTGTACAACCAGCCATGGATAAAAACAGGGCCTGGCAAATAAACTCTGACGTTATTAAACGTTTGCTGCTGTGACTTGATGACAGTTATCTTGTTTCGAGTTGTCAGTTTTATGGAATCCCTGTAGTTTTTCCATCGTAATATTTCTTGTTGTCTGGCAGTTTGCCGCTGCTCTTCAGAAAGGTTGGGTGTGTAATTCGTTTTCCATTCACTGTCTAGGTGTGAGACTTGCTGCTGCTGATCTTCGGATAATGTCAATCTGTGGTTTGTTGTTCTAAGGCATCTTGCCTGTGCTGGTTGGTCTGGGGTGATGTTGATGTTTCTGCTTCTGTGGATTGGTGTGAGTATGTAGGCCAGCGAGACCATTTCTGTTGATCGCCTCTAGGCTGTATGTGCCTTTTCATTTTAATAGGAGGCTTATGTTGATGAGAAGGAAAAAGGAGGTGTAAAATAGTAGTGTCATAATGCAGTTTCAGTCAGTAACAAAGTATGCACCGAATAAACAGTCAGATACCATCCATCCATCCATCCATCCATCCTCTTTCGCTTATCCGAGGTCGGGTCGCGGGGGCAGCAGCTTGAGCAGAGATGCCCAGACTTCCCTCTCCCCGGCCACTTCTTCTAGCTCTTCCGGGAGAGTCCCAAGGCGTTCCCAGGCCAGCCGAGAGACATAGTCCCTCCAGCGTGTCCTGGGTCTTCCCCGGGGCCTCCTCCCGGTTAGACGTGCCTGGAACACCTCACCAGGGAGGCATCCAGGAGGCATCCTGATCAGATGCCCGAGCCACCTCATCTGACTGCTCTCAATGCGGAGGAGCAGCGGCTCTACTCTGAGCCCCTCCCGGATGACTGAGCTTCTCACCCTATCTTTAAGGGAAAGCCCAGACACCCTGCGGAGGAAACTCATTTCAGCCGCTTGTATTCATGATCTTGTTCTTTCGGTCACTACCCATAGCTCATGACCATAGGTGAGGGTAGGAACATAGATCGACTGGTAAATTGAGAGCTTCGCCTTGCGGCTCAGCTCCTTTTTCACCACGACAGACCAATGCAGAGCCTGCATCACTGCGGACGCCGCACCGATCCGCCTGTCGATCTCACGCTCCATTCTTCCCTCACTCGTGAACAAGACCCCGAGATACTTGAACTCCTCCACTTGGGGCAGGATCTCGCTACCAACCCTGAGAGGGCACTCCACCCTTTTCCGGCTGAGGACCATGGTCTCAGATTTGGAGGTCAGATACCACAGTCAATAACTGGTCATACTGAAAACTTGAGGATAAGCCTAAGACCAAAACTCTGCCAGGAACTCTGATTTCTCACTATTGTTGTGGCAACCGTTGTTCATGTCGAGCACAGATGGACACAAGCAAAAAAATATAAGGATAACACTGTGCCATTATTATAACGTGAGAAACCTGTGACATCGCAAAAGAGATGAATATGATGGACGGACTGTATTTTAGTTTCATTTTTAAGAGGACCGATGCTACGTATTTACAGTGAAGAACTTTTTTTTTGTCAGTTTAGGCTGCCTGTTGTCACTTCTCAGAGAGCAGGCCGACAAGTTAGGAATATCTCAGCCAAGCTTCACTCCATCATGCCTTAAGTGCGGGAAGCCGTTAACCAAACGGCAAGGCACTGCATCCATTTTCGGTATGGGGTTGGTGCACATGCATGAAACATAACCTGTTTTTACCAATATGAAAGTCAACTTGCAGCAATGTCCGGATCTCCTAATGTAATCTGAGCAATTTACTGTCCTCATATTGCAATAAGGTCACCAAGCAAGAATGAAGCTGCTTTTGTTAACTGTAAGTAGTCACCCCTTCCATTAATGTACAAGTCAGCTGCGCCTTTCGTCTCTCGGTTCATGACAATTGCTGAGCTTGCATGATGAGCTCAAGTCAAATAGCACACCGTAATGGTGGGCTCACTTTCCTTAGCTTCCCTTGCAAGATGGAGTAGAGAGCTATGAGACAAAGTAAGTAAACCCACACTTGTATTTAGGTGGCCTGCTGGCGCAGGAGGCTGCCTGTAACAATACAAAGTATCATGTAGGACAAACCTCATGGAGATAAATAATAGTTTGTTTATATGGAAACCCTGCATGGATTAAATTTCTGGCATCTTGTGGTTTATGACCAGTCAGAAACTAGAAGTCAGTGAGGAACACAGCCATGTCTTGAGGTGGAAAAACAAAAGTGGCAGTAAAACAATAATCCAAAATGAGCGTCATACGTTTAAATCAGACAGCTGCATTCAAACAGCAATGATACACAAAGATGACAAAGGAACTGTTTACACTTTTTTAAACGTTCCAGTAGATATGCAATGTTACAAAAGGGAATGAAAAGGTCTCCTTTGATCCCAAAAGAATACCAAAAGTCCAGGAAGTGATTTCAGATAGAAACCAAAAAGGAACAAACAGAATCGAGTGAGCACAATTCCCTCCCACTCTCCTCCCAGCAATCACCTCCACTGACTATAGAGGAAAAGAAAGTCATAACAAGGTTTCCATAGATGAACCTGCAGAAGGAGGGCCAACACATCTGCCCGACCCCATCTCACCCCAAAGCTGGCATCCTACAGGAACCTAACCCCATTTTTCCCATAGGATCAATGCTTCAGTACCCACATTTTCTGTGTCCACAGGGGTTTTCAGGAGCGTAACTCTGGCGGATAACAAGAATTGACTGCAACTTCCTAACATTTGTGTGAAATTTCCATTAAACAAGCTTCCACCTTTGCCCCATGTTGGTATTAAACTCATTTTAACTCTTTTAGGGCAGATGTCGACAAGGTGGGTATGGGCAATAATCAGCAGTAAACATCCAAAAACACTCTGCGTTATGGTAAGGGTAGACTCTCTTTGCTTGGAGGAATTTTAGACTCATTGACTTGACATCGAATCCCTGCGTGAGTGTGAGTGGCGACGAGCAAACAACGGCAAAAAAGGCATCGACGCGTGGCAAGAGAGCAAAGCGAATGCACAAAGCAAAAACTCAGTGGATGATGTTTTGCGTATGTTTTATTATTTCAAATTGGACTCTGAGTTGTCGGACTCCGATTTTCATCTAGTGATCAAGCATCACCTGATCGTGGTGCTGAACATGTTTGTGTAGGAGATACACCTATGGTAACGTTTGCCTGGGAGGACCACCACTTACAATGACAAGAGGCAAGATTGCATTGTATTGTCGCCGCCAAGCTGCCCTTATGCAGTATGTGTTAGACTGGTGTCACTAGTTCAGGTGCTTGTTGTTGTGTCGCACTGCGACCGCCGCCGCTGCCCATCCGCCGCTGCTGCCAGAGACGGCTAACATGTTGTGACAGTGCACTGCACACAGCAATGGACATTTCATGTTGATCTATCTGAGAAACTACTGTATTGCTTTGTATGCATTTCAAAAGACTGTGTTTATGGGAAAAATATTCAGCCCTGGGAGAAAATTAAAAAAATAATCAACCCTAAAAGAATTAAAGTTACCACCCAGATCAGCTTTGCCCTCCTCCTCCTCCTCTGCCGACTCCAACTCCATGAGTGAGGTGAGATGGCTCCTCAAGCTGGGAATCCTTCTGGTGCCATGACATTGCACAGGGGAAGCACTTCTGGGTCAGGTTGAAGCCCCTCTAGATATGAACATCTAGTCTTGGCAACTCGCTCTGGCGGCAACCATGGCACCCAGCATTACAGTTCCCAGGTTGCCCCACAGGGGTGTGTACATGGGTGATCCAGTAAGGAGACACTGCCACCTAGTGCTTTGATTGAGTAAATGCATTTTCCCTGCACTTCCTGTCATGGCCAGGAAAGGGACCACCAGCCATCCTCATTGTAGGAAGCCAGTCCATCCCAGCCTTCCATTACAACATCTTACATTTTCTTATCACTTTTGTTTTGAAAAATGTTGCAACGTGATACCCGTCTCTTTGATAAAGTTAAAAAGAAATGAAAATGTGCCAACTTTCTAAGCAACTAACTACGCCCCAGAATGTTACGCCACGCCAGCCTTTTCTAACTTGCTTTGTTTGCCGAAGGGCCCGAGTGGTGCGGAGGACTTCACTACAGAAGAGGTGGCAGAAGAAATGGGCCTTGGGAGTGAAGCAGAGCAGGCTGGCGTAGAGGCTCCTGGCAGGGCAGAGGGTCCGCTGAAGGACATCGGTGGGCAATATGCAGAAAGGTAAGCTCCATTCTAGCAACACTTCCAACGAGTCTCCATCAGGGCCCCCAGATCGTCTTCAGTGTCACAAGGGATTTCACTTTCTTCACAACGTTTGCATTTTGTAGTTCTTTGGGTTACGAGGAGAGGCATTGGCACATGCCAGGTGAAAAGTTAGCATTCATTCAAGTTTGATTTATTCACAGCGCCTTCAGGAAATATTCAGACTCCTCCATCTTTTTCACATTCAATTTTTCTTCATCAAGCAACGCTCAATACCTCAGAATATTAAAGAAAAAACAGCATTTTTGAAATGTGTGTAAATGTATTAAAAATCTAAACTGAAATATGACATCAGAACAAGTCTTCATACCCTTAGCGATGAGAACTGAATTTTGACTCAGTTGTGTCCCACTCTATTGTGCATGATGGAGATGTTTCTACACCTCGTTTGGAGTCCCCCTTGTGGTCAAGTCGATTGATTGGACTGATTAGGAAAGGCACACTGCTGACTATAAGGGGTCCCCACAGTTGGGCAAACACCAAGTCATGAGGTTGAAGGAGCTGCCGACAGAGTTGAGAGATGGGATTATGATGAGCCACACATCTGGGGAAGGCTACAAAAAATACCTGGCAGCACTGAAGAGTGTACAGTGACCTCAATAATTCTTAAATGGAACAACCACAACTCTTCCTGGAGCTGACCATCCAAACTGAGCAATTGTGGGAGAAAGGCCTTGATTAGAGGTCTGACCAAGAGCCTGATGGCCACTTTGAGCTCCAGAGAACCTGTGTGAACTTCCAGAAGGACGACTCCCACTGTAACACTCCATTGATCTGGGCTTCATGACAGAGTGGCCTGATAGAAGCCTCTCCTCAGTAAAAGAGTCATAGAAGCCTACTTGGAGTTGGCAAATGAGGTATTTTAACTCTTTCAGGGCGGATGTCGACTTTTGTCAGCAAGGAGGGGTTGAGAGCAGTAAGCAACTGCAAATGGTGACAAAATTTGACACAATGTTTTAGTTTGACTGTCTTTGCTAGAAGGAACGTTAGCTTCGTTGGTTTGACCGAGATTCTCTGCACTTGCGGGAGTAGTAAAGTGCAAACAACGACAAGAATGACATCTAGCAAGAGATTGAACAGAATGCACAAAACAAAATACTCCATGGATGATGTTTTGCACATTATCACTGAATTGGACTGTGACTTGTCGGACTCCAATTTTCATACAAGTGATCTGGAGATCGATATCGAAAACGAAAGCGAGGTACCGGCATCAGCTGATTAATCTCCAGCTAAATACACGTTTTGTGTTGATGAAGTCCGGCACTCATAATGAGATGAGGTACAAACCAGATTGCACTGCACTGCGACCCCCCCATTATGCAAAGACAGCCTGGCTGCCAGCCGTCATGCTGCCCGTGAGTGGATTGCGCCACAAGACTGTGAACTGGAGACTACCGCACCCAGCAACTGATATTTTATGTTGATTTATGTGTGAGACTCTTGCTTTGAGTGCTTTTCAGAAAACTGCATTTTTTGGAAAAAAATATTCAGCCTTCAAAGAGTTAAGGACTCACAAACTGGGAAGATAAGACTTTCTGTTCTGATGAACCCAGGATTAGTGTCCTGTCTGGAGGAAACTGGGCAGCGCTCATCACCTGTGTAATACCAGTCGACAGTGAAGCATGGCGGGTACAACATGAGTCCACAGCAGGGACTGAGAGTGTAGATGAGGTCCGGAAAAAGCTGAATTGAGCAAAGTTCAAAGTTCAGAGACATCCTTAATGAAAACCTGCACCGGAGATCTCTAGACCTCAGACTGGGCCAAATGCTCAACTTCAACAAGTAGGACAAGGCAGGAGTGACTAAGGGACAGCTCTGTCAATGTCTTTGAGTGGCCCACCCAGAGTCCAGACTTGAACCCAATCAAACATACAATACAATACAATACAATACAATTTATTTTTGTATGGCCCCAAATCACACAACAAGTGCCGCAATGGGCTTTAACAGGCCCTGCCTCTTGACAGCCCCCCCAGCCTTGACTCTCTAAGAAGATGAGGAAAAACTCCCCCCCAAAAAAAACCCTAGAAGGAAAAAAAATGGAAGAAACCTTGGGAAAGGCAGTTCAAAGAGAGACCCCTTTCCAGGTAGGTTGGGCGTGCAGTGGGTGTCAAAAGAAGGGGGTCAATACAATACAATACACAGAACAGAACACAAGTAATCCTCAATACAATATAATAGAAATAGTACAAGTACGGAGCAGAATTTAACAGTACATGATATCCTATAGTATGATTTGGATTTGTTCAGAGTCCTGGAGACATTGGGCATCAAGCAACCTCCCCCTATTGGCCATTCCACAGCTGGGCCAGCCAATCCGATGAAAGGACCTCTGATGATTCCTGTGATCCTCCATCAGGGATGACTTTACCTTTGGCAGGCAAAACAACTTGGCAGGTGGGCAGTGGCATCAAGTGCCACATTTGAGTACCAAGAAGAGAAACCGAATAGGTGAGGGTTAGGAACAAATTATAACGATCATATTACTTACTCAAACATCCCCGGAGAGACCTGAAAACGACTGCCCACCGAAAGTCTCCATCCAGCCTGACGGAGCTTGAGAGGATCTGCAGAGAAGGATGGTGGAAAATCTCCAAATCCAGGTGAGTGAAGCTTATCACGTCAAACCGAAGAAGACTGCAGGCTGGAATGGCTGCCAGTGGAGCTTCAGCGAAGTGTCAAGTAAAGGGTCTGACTGCTTATGTCACTGGGATATTTCAGTTTGTTCGTTTTAATAAATTTACACAAATTTGCTAAATCCTGTTTTCTTCTCTTTGTTATTCTGAGGTACTGATTGTCATTTGATGGAGGAAAAAAAATAATTCAAATGAGTTTAGCACAAGACAGCAAAACAAAATGTGAAGAAAGTGAAGGGGTCTGCAGACTTTCTGTAAGCTTTATCAGCCAGTAGACCCCTTTAGTGCTTACTACTCATGCCACACTCCTGTTCAGAGACCGGGGTTCAAATTGGGAGTCTAAGCGCTGTGAGGAGATGGCACATTCTCTCCATGTGTGGGTTGGCTTCTCTAGGAACTCCAGTTTCTTAACATGTCTTACTTCTTATAAATGGGGGACTCCACATTGTAGTGGAATAAACAACAGCCTAGGACTGGCTGATTGTGAATGTGACCTGTGACAGAACAGCATTTTGTCTTAGGGTTGATTCCAGTCTTTCAACAAATGAGTGGGATGAGCGTTTAGAACATTAGGATAATCGGGACGAGAGCAGGCAGTTCAGGCCAACAAAACTCGCCAGTCCCACATACTTAATTCCTGCAAAATGATATCAAGTTGAATTTTGAAAGCCCCTGAAGTCTTACAGTCTGCCACACTAGTTGGTCACTTATTCCATGAGTCTGTGTTTCTCTATATGAAGAAAAACTTCCTAATGTTTGTGTGAAATTTCCCCTTCACAAGTTTCCAACTGTGTCCCCATGTCCTTGATGAACTCATTTTAAAGTCACAGTCTCGATCCACTGGACTAATTCCCTTCCTAATTTTAAACACTTCAGTCAGGTCTCCTCTTCATCTTCTTTTGTTTAAACTGTAAAGGCTCAGCTCTTTTAATCTTTCCCCCCTAACTCGTCCCCTGTAGCCCCTGAATCAGCCTAGTCGCTCTTCTCTGGACCTTCTCTTGTGCTGCTATGTCCTTTTTGTAGCCTGGAGACCAAAACTGCACTCAGGACTCCAGATGAGGCCTCACCAGTGTGTTATAAAGCTTGAGCAGAACCTCCTGTGACTTGTACTCCATAAATCAAGGCGCTATATATCCTGACACTCTGTTAGCCTTCTTAATGGCTTCTGACACTGTCTGGAAGTCGATAGCTTAGAGTCCACTACGACTCCAAAATCCTTCTCATGAGGTGGACTCTCGATTTTCAGACCTCCCATTGTGTATTCTAACCTCACATTTTTACTTCCTATGTGTAATTCTTTACATTTACTGACATTAAATGTCATCTGCCACAAATCTGCCTGATCCTGTGTGTTGTCCAAGTCCCTCTGTGATGATTCAATGGATCTGATATTATTATATTGTCTTCAAACTTAACCAGCTTGTTACTTATATTCCTATCTAAATCATTTCTATATATTTTAAAATAGCAGCGGCCCCTGCTGGTCACCACTGTTAACATCACCCAATTCTGATGAGGTTCCTCTCACTATCGCCCTCTGCTTCCTGTGTCTGAGCCGATTTTGCATCCATACTCCTTTTTCTTTGCATATATATAGCGCTTTTCTCACTACTCAAAGCGCTCAGCAATTGCAGGTTAAGCGCCTTGCTCAAGGGCCCAACAGAGCAGAGTCCCTATTGGCATTTACGGGATTCGAATCGGCAACCTTCCGATTGCCAGTGCAGATCCCTAGCCTCAGAGCCACCACTCCGCCATCTGCACACATCACCCTGAAACGCTTTCTGAAAGTCCAGATCAATAACATCATGTGCTCCACTCTGATCGTATCCTTTTGTTGCCTCCTCATAGAAATTCCCACATGTTAGTAAAACATGGCCTCCCTCTTCTGACCCCATGCTGACTGTGCAGTTGCCCGCTCTTGCCCTGTGCTGCTCAATCTTCTCCTTAACAATGAATTCCATTAATTTACCTGTGATGCCCATTAATCTTGTCCTGATTCATGTGTTGACATTGACATACTTAATTAAACATCATCCCATCCACCATGTTTCTCCTGAGGATGGTTGAGGTAGCAATGCCCTAAGCTGCCTTGACAACTAGTGACCGAATTCCAGGAACTTCATTGATCCCCTCCTAGAGAATTCCCAGACACTCCCAGTCTAATCTTCCAGTGTGTCCAGTGCACCATATCTTGAGTACCTTCAGTAGGAGACACCAAAGGGAAATGCCGACTACACATCCAGACCTCATCAGCTGTTCCCAGAGTAGCATCAGTCCTTCTCTGTTGCTGAGCTCCTCACTCCATCACAGAGAGTGAACCTTGAAACTCTACACAGAAACCTAATGTCAGCCATTTGTACTTGCGTATGTCTTGTGACCACATGGAGAGGAAAATCAACTGCAGACCGACTGGTAAATCAGAAGCTTCTTCCATGGACTTCAGTCCAGCCTCACTATCACAGTTTGTTCACAATGTCGCAGTGTGATGCTCCAGGTTCCCTCTTCTCATTTGGGAGCCTCTTGAACCCGACACCATCGATAGTTGTGACCGGGATGAGCTGAGCAAATGTGGACACCACATAAAGCAAGGGGAAGGTTGCAAAAACAAATTAGTGTCCAAAAAAGAAAATGCAGTGCTTCAAAATTCATAAATAAATAATCCATAAAACAGGTGAAAAGGTGGAGGTTAAAATCACAATAAACAAATCTTCTTTAAAATGAAGTTAAAATCCACTGGCAGGAAGAGTCCTTTCTG